>NC_048226.1:1592971-1630380 GCF_002007445.2 Ailuropoda melanoleuca
ATTTATTTATTCGACAGAGATAGAGACAGCCAGCGAGAGAGGGAACACAAGCAGGGGGAGTGGGAGAGGAAGAAGCAGGCTCATAGCAGAAGAGCCTGATGTGGGGCTCGATCCCATAACGCCGGGATCACGCCCTGGGCCGAAGGCAGACGCTTAACCGCTGTGCCACCCAGGCGCCCCGAGGTTAGGTGCTTTTAAGTGGGTCATTATTAGTACTTGCTGTCCCCTTATCCATGCATGTGCCTTGGACTTGGGAACTCTCAGTCTTGCTTTAAATTCACCCAGAGATCTCACCACATCCACAAGCTGCTGGTGCGTTCTTTTGTAACGCTGAGAATCACCTTCTCGAGGTCTGTGCTCTGTGTTCTCATCTCCATATCATGGCTTTTCTTGAACCAAGTAACATCCGAGTAGTGCCTGAGAAACAGCAGCTTTGCAATAAGTAAGTGTTTAAGGTCCCCAGCCCCTAAAACACTGGCTCTCAGTCTCCGCGCACATAAGGATTTTATTGGCTCTTTCAGAACTTCCGATGTCAGGGCTCTGGCCTGTTTCTCTGAATTCGACCCTGTTGTGGTGAAGTCCAGGCGTCTGTATGCTTAAAAGCAGCCCTGATGATTTCGGTGTCAGCCAAAGGTTGCGCACTACCGTACCCCCACCAAAAAACCCCCACGAAGTGAAAGAGCACAGCCTGATGTGTTTTATAGCGGGACAGAAATTTCCGCGAGGTCAAAATAAGAAAGAAACAATGCTAACAATGTCATCAGTCAGCAGCACAGTTGAAAAGTGAGCCGCGTGAGCTCTTAAACCCTCCTTGCAAGCTTTGAATTCTTGATGAAGTATCTTCTGTCCTAACTCTGACGCTGGAGAAAGAAATAGACAAAGACTTTCTTCTCCATCTATAAAAGGAAACGATAACAAAAATAACCTACCAGTAGGATTGTCTTTAGGCAGATATACTAATTTTGAGTTACTTTAGGACAAATGAAAAGACAAATGGAATCATTGCTTCTTCCTGGTATGATGCAGGTTTTAGTAATAATCTCACATGATGGCTGTAGTTTGTAATGCTTTGGTTAAAAATAACTCGATTGCAGAAACTCCAGCAGGATCAAGAAAATTAAAATAGTTTCCTTCAGCCTCACTAAAAAAAGAGACATATTTTTCTCTGAAATGTCATGACTCACCCCCAACGGTGAAATAAAAATGCACGTATAGCAGTGAGCTTTCCTGTTTATTGCTTCCTCAGTAGAAGCTAATTGAGGAAAACATCTGCATTCAGTTTTCCCCTTATTTTTGTAGATTCTTTTCTTATACACCAACGCAAAGCCTCGCCTGTCAGCCATTTACTCAGGCAGAGATCCGGTGGATGGGTTTCAGTTTCCCCCTTTCTGGTGATGACAGAAATTAGTCTCAAATGAGCTATTTACAATGTCATTCTTTAACCTTGGGTTGAGTGCACACATTCTGAGGACCTAGACTCACGGGAGCTCTGCGTCGTGGGGACCTCAGAGCTCACATGGGCCAGCTTTTCTGCGGGTTGTGTGCTCCCTGCAGAATGCACCTAGAAAGTAACCACCTCTGTCCTTTGGGGGGCACGCGGCAGCAGAGCTGGCCGTGTCGGGGGACAGCCCTGTCTGCTTTGGAGTGATATGCTTGCACTCAGTGTGAAGTCCCCCCCGTCACCCCGTCTCTATGCTCAATAGCCTGGCTGACACTATGGGATGGGACCAGGAATGTGCACACACCACCCCCTGTGCACACGTGTGGACTCAGCCGTGGCCAGGGGGCGAGCGAAGAGCGTGGGCTTTGGAGCCAGAATCTGCCACAGGGCCGGGTTTTACCCCAGACCACCCACTCTCGGGGCCCCCGTTTCCTGCTCAGGGTTGGCATGAGGGTGTTGCCTGAGACAGCGGGCTGTGAGCTCAGTCGGAACAGGCTGCCTTCCTTTCCAGTGGCCGGCAGCCTTCACCTGGGGGCCAGTGTCTAGACGCCAGCCTGGGTGGGGATCTGTGCACACATTTCGGGAGAGAGCACCCTCGGGGGAACAGTCGGGGAGCAGCCGTGGAGGTCAGGAGGGGAGGCGGGCCGAGTGCGGTTCAGGAAAGGTCTAGCCTCAGCCTGATGCTGCAGGGAGCTGGGGAGGCTGCCAGAGGCTGTCCCACCGGAGGCAAGAGAGCAGGCTGTCCTTGGTCATAGACCCTGAGAGGTGGGTGAAGCTCCCAGGCATCCTCAAGCCAGGCGGCTTCCAAGCAGCTCCAGGGACAAGCCTCTGAGAAGAGGCGGTGTGAGCCGTTGGCTGAAGCACTGTCAGCAGCCGGGGTGGGGATCTGCCGGTCAGCTTGTAGAGGGGCCCGGGGATCTGCCTGGGGCACCAGCGTGTCCGTAACAGGCCTGGAAGGCTGGGAGCCAGCCCATGGGCGGAGATGGTGATCCCCAGGCTTGCCCACAAGAGCAGCTGAGGCTCTGGGGCTCGGGCGGGACCCCTACGGGCCCTCCTCTCCAGGACCGGCAGCTCCTGGGACTTGACCAGTGAGTCCCTGTGGGCGAAGGGGAAACCACTTTACGGGAGGAAGAGTGCGTGTCTGAATCGGTGAGAGCACCGATTATTCAGCACATGCCAGAAACAAAGTGCATCAGTGAGCCAGACATGGTCACCGTCCACGAAGGAGCTGTCCGTGCGGCTGGGGGAGAACAGACAAACATGTTCATACGGTGAATGCAGACTTCAAATGGTGATGTGTTCCAAGGCGGACGTCAGGAGGCTATGAACACGGTAGTGAGGACCCCTCATTCCTGTGTTGGAAGTGGTGGGGGAGCAGGGCGAAGGCTCTCTGAAGAAGCAGTGCTCAGACCGGGGTCAGAGGACATGGATGGAGATCAGCCGTGGGTGGAGGGCCTGGGAGTGTCAAGCACTTTCCCAGCCGTGGGGATGAAGGTGGAAAGGCCCTGTGGCAGGAAGGCATTGTGGAGTCCGGGGAGGTAGCTGGGACCGTGGCGTGTGATGAGGGGGAGGCCGGGCCGGTGACAGCCACAGAGGACCACAGCATGTGTGGAGTTTACAAGAGCACAGGGAGCAGTCGCTGAAAGGACGCTGACATGATCTGATCCACATTTTTATGCATGAAGACTTTTCTGGTGCAGGGGAGCAGATAGTTTTGTTTTTGGAATCCAAGAAGAAAGGGAACGAATGTTTACTTGCTACATGAAGTGCTGTGTGGTGTAACTTCACACATATTTCTTACTTAATCCCTCATGATGAGCTTTTACTTACCTTCAGCTTACGAAGGTCTGGTAGTTCCAGCACCCTTGTTGAGAAGACTGTCCTTCCAGCAGGGTGCCCTCGCTCCTTTGTCAAAAATCGGTTTTTTGTGTGTGGGGGAGGGTCTGTTTCTCAACTCTGTGCTGGCCCGTCGACCTCACTGTGCTTAGGCCAGTTCTGTGCTGTCTTGATTTCTGCAGCTTGGTCATGACATCGGGCTGCTTTCGTCTCCCTCCGTCGTTCCGCTTTTCCGGAGTTATTTTGGTTCCTCCAGGTTCTTTGCATTTCCACGTGAATTACACAGTCAGCTTGCCTGATGCTACAGAGAAGCCCGAGGGGAGCTGAGCTGGGGTGCTTCAGAGCTACATATTAGTTTGGCGAGAACAGACATAGGGAGTCTTGTGACCCATGAACACTGCATCCCTCCATGTACTCGGTTTTCCCTTCATGTCCCTGAGCATTATTTTGCTCTTGTCCGTGTATGGCCCTTGCACAGATTTATTCTAAATATTTTGTACTTTTTATGCCAATGTAGATGGGGTTTTTAAATTTCAGTTTCTGGTTGCTCAGTGCTAGAATACGGAAATAGAATTCTTTTTCTTGCCTGATCACACTGTCTCAGATCTTTATCGTATGTAGAATATGAGGCCGAACGGAGCTGGTGAGAGTGGACGTCCTTGTCTTTTTCCCGATTGTACAAAGAATCCAGTCTTGCATCATTAAATTCTCAGCCAACTTAACTTTTTCAAGGTTGGCCTTTATCAGCTTAAGTTTCCTTCTGTTCCAAGTTTGCTGAGTGTTTTATGAGGAAGGGAGGTTGGATTTTGTCAGGCACTTCGGTGGCATCTATCGTGATGACCATGTGGTTTTTCCTCTTTATTTTGTTCATAGGGTGAATTCCATTGTTTGATTTTTTAGAGTGAAGCCAGTCTTTCATTCCTGAGATAAACTGCTGGGATGATGAAGTACTATACTTCTTGGACGTCATTGGGCTTGACTTGCTAACATTTTGTGCATGGGTTCTTGTAGCTGGTTCACGGGGGAGGTGGGTCTGTGGTTTTCTCTGCTGTCCTGAATCCACTGTCTTCTCATTGGTGTTGACTCGTGTGAGAAACTCAGTGTTCTCCTCGTCTCCCTCCCTCTGCACAAAATACCTCTCTTTATCCGGCTGGTTTTAAGGTTTTTCTCTTTGGAACCGGTGTTGAGCACTTCGATTATGGTTTGCCCAAGTATGGTTTCCTTGTGTTTATTGTACTTGGTGTTCATTTGCTTCTTTAATCTTTGGGCTTATGGTTTTCATCATATTTATAAGAAATATCAGCTTTTCATTCTTCAGATATTTCTCCTGTTCTCATCTTTCCCTGCTGTTTCTGGGGCTCCAATTACAAGTATGTGAGATTGAGCGCGTTGTCCCGCAGCTCACGGATGCTCTCTTTATTTCTTTAAATCCCTTTTTATCTCTGTGTATTTCATTTTAAATAGTTCTTTTTTCTGTGTTCAGGTTCGCTAATCCTTTTTTCTGAAATTACTCATCTGTCCTTTCCTCCGTCTTTTGTATTTTCCATCGGAGACATTGCCGTTTTCGTGTCCGGAATTTCCATGTTGTGCTCTTCCTTCTCATCTTTCCGTTGGTGCTTTCCTTGACCTCAGGTGGTTTCCTCACAAGCATGATCAGTAGTATGGTACTGGCTTGGGGGGGGGGGTTCCCTGTGTGCACCTCCCACCCTGGTTCTCCCAGCCCCCCTGGCCCCTCTGGTCCCCCTGGGCGGGGGCATGTCCTCCGCTCAGCGAGCTCAGTCTGGGCCCCCCTGTCTGCCTGGGCTGCAGCCTGGGGTCCCCTCCAGCAGCATCACTGTTGACTGCCTTCTTTTGGGTTTCAAATGTGAAATCCTGTTTTTTACCTAAAAGCAATCTTTCCTGGTCTTAGGTCATTTTCTTTTTATTCATGGAAGATCTTCTTGGCATCACTGAGACTGGTATTTCAGTATTGCCTGCTTCGCTGGACTGTGTTTCACGGGGTGGGGGGGGATTTGTTGTAATTTCTCAGATCACTTCCTTGTTATGTGGTGCGTTTTCTCATGCATTCAGCAAATCTTCCCCCTTCCTCACCCTTTTATTCGTCCTCTGTTCCTAACGTGTGTTCAGATTTGAAGTGGTTTTGGTCAATATGTATTTCTTTGACATGACACTTTTCTAGATTGGGGCCCAGTTGTCGGGGGGCCTGGCCGGGGTGGGCAGGGGTCTCGGCCGCCCCTCTCACTGGAACGCGGCCCCTCGGAAGTCCTCCTCTTCACGGGGCACGTTGGCTGCTGGAAGGCAAGGTGATGCGAGAGCTCTGGCCCGGCCTCTCTGTCCAGACCCTGGGACACTTCTCTGCTTCCAGACTCCCTGGTCTCTTTCCTGGCTGCAGGTCTGGAGGCCTCTGCTGGGGGAGCCTTACATTGACTCCCCAGGCGGACCCTTATTTTGTATTTGTTGCGCCACGGGGCTGCTCACATTCACCCCCACCCTCCTGCCTGCACTGCTCCTTGCACAAATCCCTCCATGCTTCAGACCTCTTCGGGTCCTTGACACTGATTTTCGGCATGGATGCAGACTTTTGTTGCTATTTTTGTATTTTCTGATCATTTCATTAGCAATTTGCAGGGGAGGTCAGGCTTGGCCTGAAACTGCGTCTGGAACAATGTGTCAGCCTGGGCTCCTTCCACATGCCAGGCAGCCTCCCTGCAGCCAGGGAGGGAGAGGAGGGTTAATCATTTACTGGTAAAATGAAAACCCTCAGGCCTGCGTTTCTGGCATTTTTGTAGCATGATACCCGGAGAGGAATGTATTTCTTTCAAGCACACCCCAGCATATCCTAAACACGATGAAGCATTTGTACTTTTGCCTGCAGATAAATAGCAGGAGAGGCGCTGGCTGCAGGGGGTGGGGGGGTGACAGGGGAGGGAGGGAGGACTGGGGGGTGAGGACAACAGGCCCCGCTGGGGGATGGGGTGGTGGTGAGTTTGTAAGCAGAGCCTCGGTGGTGCTTCCCGTGGTCGTCCTGCCCGGGATGTGCGCCCCGGAGAAAGTTAGTGAGCCGTGGGCTTTCCAGAGCACCCTGCGAGCCCGGTCGTTGGTGGCAGGGCTGCTGCGGCCGGTCACTCACCACGGATCTCTGTTTCTTGGCGTGGATGTGCTCCAGGGCTCATCCTGGCCTTGGGACTGGGGAGACGGTTGTCTCCGCGATGCTCTGTGCAGACCTGCGCCGCCCGCCCCTTGCCTGGCTAGCGTCTCCTTAGTGCCGTCCCCAGATGGCAGCGTGGGGACAAGGAAGGGTTGACACAGAAATCAGACTGCTGGGCAGAAAGGCTCCTTCTGAGTGTCAATGGGGCCTGTTAGGGCTGTGCTCAGTCCCTATCGCCAGCCCTAATCATGGGTCCCTCTGTCTTGTGCTGTTCCATGGACAGAGGCTGGAGTCCTAACCTGGAGGAGGGATGGTTCCCTGCAGGCCCGTCCCTGCTTCCTGCAAACGTTTCCCTTTCCAGGATGACCAGAGCAGCGTTCCGCTTGCTGACTGTGATGGCTCTCACCCGCGGTCACTGCTTCCAGCATCCTTTGCTGCGGACTGGCTGGGACTCCGTCCCCGAGGCTGGGCGTCTCTCTTCCCCTCCCTCGGAGATGGGCAGCATTAAATATTAATGCTAGTCTTACAAGTGTTTGCTTCTAAAATCTAAATTATTGATAGGCTTACATTTAAAATACGAATCATATGAATTTCCCCAGACAGTGCTGAGGCAGTTAGAAGTTTTGCTTTTACAGTATGGCATGGCCTTTGCGAAGCACACTCAAAATTTATTGCCAACAACATGCAGGGACGGATGGGTCTTTCGGAAGCACATTTCCTAAACATCTGGAATGCCTGGCTGTCCTGCATCTAGGTGCGTGACAGAGGGACAGCCTGAGGCCTGGCTCTCCTGTGTGCTTCTGCCAGCCCAGCCCTGGTCACCAGCTCCTCTCCCACCGAGCTCCAGCCAGACAGGACTTGGCCCCATTCTCAGCGCCTCCCCCCACCCCCACCACCACCATGAGCTTCCATGTATCCTTTTGTGACAATATTGTTCTCAAAAAAATAATCTATTGGTCTCTGTGGTGTATTCCCATCCCAGGGTGGTGGGGCTGTCTTTTGTAGTCCATTTTTGCCAGAATTCACCCCATCCCCACCCCCCTGATCCCCTCCCAGCCCGAGTGGTGAGCATTCTCTGTGATGTGGGAGAAGCCTGCTGGCCTGTGGTCTGCGAGGGCAGGGTGTGATGCAGCCCACAAGTCGAGCTGGGTAAGGAAGCTTCCCCCGGTCGCTGCTGTGAAACCATGTGTCCTTACAAAACCCCTTCCAGACTCCGGTGCCAGTGTCCCTAGTGAATAAAGGGTTGTGAGCTGGCCAGTGGGACACACACATAGCCTGTTATTCGCTGGATGTCAGTAGCCTTCCCCTGCCTGGGAGCCTAGATACTGCTGCTGGGGCAGCTGCCCTGCCTGTCCTCCAGGATTACGAACTCCGTGAACACAGCTGGCCATGGGCCGAGCATCTCCCTGTGTCCCAGGGCCCCCCTGTTGGGGGTCATGGCAGGTAGTATCTTCATAGGCTCCTCAGGGGTCCCGCTCCTGGTTATTCAGTCAAATGTGCATCTAGGTTCTGTCAGGAAGGGATTTTAATGAAGTAATTAAAGTCCCAAGTCAGTTGACCTTAAAAAATGGATATCGTCCAAGTAGGTCTGACCCAATTGGGTAAGCCATTATAAAAAGCAGAGAATTTTATCTAGTTGGTGACAGAGGAAAGTCAGAGATTCCAAGCACAAAGAGCACTCCGCATACCATCGCTGGCTTTGACGGGAGAGGGGGCTGGGAGCGGTGGTCTGTGGGTGGCCTCCTGGGAGGGACCCCCTCCTGAAGGCCATCAAGGAATGGGGCACCTCAGGCCAACCACTGCGAGGAACTGATGTGCCGGGAGCTCGAATGAGCCTGGAGACAACTTCCTCCGCAGGACCGCCAGCGAGGAGCCCCGGCCAGCCACCACCTTGGTTTGGGCCTCCAGGGGCCCTGAGCAGAGAACCCAGTCAGGCCCACCCGGAACTCGGACCCAGAGAACTGTGAGCTAATAAGCGGGTGTTGTTCTAAGCATCTGGGTTTGTGGGAATCTGCTACGGGGCAGTAGAGACGAGGACGGGTACCGTTCGGGTCACGGGGTTCCCAGAGCAACAGACTGGGCACCAGCTTCACCTGCGTGAGAAGCTCACGACCTGTCTTCACCATGAATGATTCCGCAGAGCTTTCTTTCCAGAGCAAGTATTTGAAGAGGGAAGGGGAAGGAAAGCCCTTTGCAGTATGTTTCATTTGTGGTCTCACCTTCGGGCTCGTCTCCGAGTGCGTGCGACCAGCTGCGCTCCCGGATCAGAGTCATGTGTCACTCGTGGCGCCGTGAGCCCCGTGCAGCTGAGGCCAGAGCGGGCTGAGGGACAGCCGCCACTCCATTTGGGCCGAGGGTTTCCTTAGCCTGGGGCGCTCTGACTCCACCTGAGCGTTAACTCCCCCCTTACCGAACTGCGGGGGCTCGGATGCTTCGCGAACTTGTCCGGCAGAGCCGGGTCTGCTGGCACACCATTTCTTCCGAGGGGCTCTTAGAGACCTGCCCCCTGTCCCTAGCGACAAGGGGTGCACCCATCCAGGGGCAGAGGAGCCTGAATAACAAGCGGGAGGGCGAGGTGGCCTGGAATCCAGCCTAGTGTCTCAGCCTTCTGGGGGCGGGATCTGTGTGTCACTGGGCTGTCACCTTGTAAAGAGGGACCGTATGTGTATCATCTGTCATCCAAACCTGAGCATTCTGGGAGTGAAAAGAGGCTCTCCGAGTAACTATGCTGGGCCGGCAGGCAAAGCCGGGACGCCCGGGACCACGCCTGCCCCCCAGCTCCATCCACACGCAGACGCAGACCCATGCCCGGGAGTCTCCTGGGGATGGCTGAGACAGGCTCGCGTGCGCTCCAGGTGTCTCCAGAAACCGAAGAAAAAACTGAAAAAGCAATAAGCGCACACACACAAGAATTCCAAAGAAGAAAGGCACCTTTGGGTTTTCCCCAGTCTAGGTGTGTGACGCTGACGCAGGCAGAGGCGGGCCACGGTCCGTGCAGCGGTGACCTCCTGTGCCCTCGGCGCCCGGCTGCTGCGGTCGCGAGGAGCGCGGTCTCTTACATCCTCACGAGGAGGCCAGTCTTGGCGGAGTTGTTTGGGGTCTCTGGGCTTCAGTCTGCTTTGGGAACACCACAACCTAGCCAGGGGCTAGCAAGGAGGGGGCTTTGCTGGGAGTTTCTGCCCAGGGTGGTGCAATAAGGAGCTGCATTGTTCACAGAGAAATTAAAACAACACCGAAGCCTACGCTAAGTTCATCTGCTTTTTACTATCGCCACGGACCAGCCGTGCTTGGCAAATGGGTGATGGAATATTTCTCCCCTCTGGGGCTGACCACTCTCCGTGCCCTTCTCCCCACTTCATGTGGGCCCATCACTGTAACCTACTTCCTGGGTTGTGATGCCATTCACACGAAATTTTTTTTTTGATTGTTGTACTAAAGACTTATTTTTTTTTTAATTTAAATTCGGTTAATTGACATAGAATGTACTATGAGTTTCAGAAGTAGATGTCGCTGATTCCTCAGTTGTGTGTAACACCCGGCGCTCATGACATCCCGTGCCCTCCTTATGTCCATCACCTGGTTACCCCATCCCCCACGGAAAATGTTTCGTGGTACCTGGACCTTGGTAAAATCCTCAGTAAACATTAAACCCTTGTCCTTCCTCTTCTGTCAAAGGCCAGAGATGGTTGCATCCGTCTGTTGTTTGGGTATAAGTGACAGACACTAAAATTGAATTAGGTATGAAAAGGGATTTATGGGCACCAGAGATTTGAACGCCGTGATGGTACTCTATCACCAGTTAATGCCTTCCTGCTTTCTTAGAGTCAGGTTCATTGTCTTAGACCCAGTTCTCCACGAAACTGGAGTCATTGCTGCCAAAAAAGCTATGCTCACATTCCTACAGAAAAAGCAAGAGGAGAGGTGGGAATGGTCACATTTTGCCTGTGGAGGACTCTTATTGGCCTGGCTGGATCATGTCCTAGTTTGGGGACCAATCACTATGGACAGAGGCAGAATGAGGTACCATGATTGGCCGAGCGTGTGACAGGAGCCCAGCGCTCAACCAATCACTATGGACAGAGGTAGAATGAGGTACCATGATTGGCCGAGTGTGTGTCAGGTGCTCAATGCTCGACCAATCACTATGGACAGAGGTAGAATGAGGTACCATGATTGGCCGAGCTTGTGTCAGGTGCTCAATGCTCGACCAATCATTATGGACAGAGGTAGACTGAGGTACCATGATTAGCCAAGATTGTGTCAGGTGCCCAGCGCTCCACCAATCATCATGACCAGGGAGGTGGGCTCCTGTAAGAAGACGGCAAATCCTTTCTTGACATTCATAATAAAAGAGTAGCACAGGAGGGTTGTGATGGGGCAGGTCTGGGTGTGTGGAGTAACAGGTGTCTCTGGACAGCTCCACTGCCCACCCAGAGCCCCTTCTGCTATGGAAGAAAGCAGTTTGGCCACAACTTGAGAACTGGTGTATTTGTGCCCTCGGGCTCACCCAGACACCTGCCGGAGAGAGTAATATCCACGGGAAAGGCACCTGCCCTCAGTAGCAGGGAGGCTCGGTGGAGTACCTCTTGGTCTGGAGTTGGCTCTGGAGCGGGCCCCCATGCACTGCTTGCATTCCTGTCCTGGGGGGTGTTTGTTCCTGTGTGCACAGCTGCTCAAGTGGCCAGGGTCAACCTCTGAGAACAAGAACACATCACTGGAACAGCAACCAAAGTCCCGTCCAGCCCCTGAGCCCCCATTCAGGAGGCACACGTCTTTGGAACGACATCAAATAGTGTCCATCATGGGGCCATCGCTTCGCTTTTGTTGCTAATAATTTTCTCTTGTTTTCCTCCTTTGCTGTCTTGCTTTTTCTTCTTTTTAAACCAAGATAAGATGTTTCCAGTTGTCTTAAGGATTCTTTTGATGAAATAATTCTGATTTCTATTTGTACTTCTGCTGTAGCCTGGGGAGCTGTTTTCTGAAGCACAAAGCCGCCTTTTGTGATCTTATCCAAGACAAACTTCTCGTTCTTTTTTAAAGAAGTTACTGCTGATCTAAATAATACTTAAAAATCAGCTTATTGAAAACAATGACAGAAGGGCCCTTTGCCCAGAGAAAGGGGCCCGTTCGTTGGAATCTGTGAGCATTCTTCTAAAGTACCAGTCCGCAGATGTTTTTTGTTAAGGGCCAGGTAGTCGAGATGTTTGGCTTTGTGAGTCATAGAGTTTCTTTCATAACTACTCAGCCTGACCATTGTACCACGAAAGTAGCTGAAGACAATAAATAAATCAGTGGATGTCTGTGGCCGGGTTCCAATAAATATTTAAGTAACAGGGAGTGAGCCAGGTTGGGGTCAGATGTCGCAGTTTGCCAACCCCTGTTCTAAAGAATTTTATGCTTTCGATGTAGAGAAATTGTCCTTGAAATCCCTGAGATGTGCCATACTTCTCCCTGTGTCATGGAGTGGGAACACGGAGTGGAGTCCGGAACTCACCGTAGGTTCACGCAGGGCTCAGAGTAGACCAGGTGTTGACAGCCTCACCTCCTGTGATGCAGTAATTCCTTTTTTGGGGATCTATCCTAAGACAGTATGCATGTACGTATATTTTTCCACCCAGTTACTGACCACGGCATTATTTGCCATGTGGAAATAACGTGGGAATAACTTTGTGTCCAACGATAAATCGTCTACAGAAGATGGTGTTATAGAGCATTTTACATAATGTTTACGGTTACATTTTTGTGACTTTATGCTGTGACATAAGGTAGAAAAACATATACCGCGGCACCTCAGTTAATGAAAAGAAAGAGCAGTAATGCATAGAAGATGATTTCCAGGAAATATCCCCAAATGTTAATAGTGTTTTTCTCAAAACAGGAAGATTGTCTGGGATTTTTACTCTGTGTGTGTATGTGTGTGTGTTTGTTTTTTCCAAAAGACCACTTTAGTTTTAGAATAAAAGCACTTTAAGGGGAAAATAAGTAGTTCTTCAACCTTTTAGCCGGAGACAGTGTTGTGTGTAGTATTCTAGAACCTTCCAGAATGCTCTCTTCACTCAGAGAAGCCTGGAGGCCAGGGCTGGGCTGACTCCAGGGGAGTCTCGGTGACCAGTGGTGCTCCGGCCCAGGGCGCTGTCATCTGGGGGCTCACAGAGTTGCTCTCTGGAGCTGTCAGTCTCATTCTTGAAGGAGGTTGCTTGAGCTTCTGCGTGTAAGTCTTCAGCTGTCCACGTAACCTGCAGAGCAGGCATGTCTGGGCCTGTCTCCCAGTTGAGAGAACATGGAGCAGCCTGCCCAACCCCCACAGCCCACTCCTGCAGGGGCTGTGCCGCTGATACTGGCTGCCTCTTCCTTCTGGAATAGGATCCTTTGGGTTTGGGCTATGCCGTGTGCTCACAAGTGGTTCTCCTTTGTGCGTCAAGTCCAGAACAACGTCTGCTTCTGCAGCTGCTGGCTGTGTGGGAAGATGGCTGGGGCCTCGGGGCCAAAGCTGGCCACAGTGTCCCGTGCGTCCTGCTTGCTCTGAGAATGGATCCGCGCCCGGAGGAAAGCCCATCACTCCCATGTGGAAGGAAGCCGATGGGTATTGGGGGTTCAGAAGCTGGACTCTTGCTGAAACGGAGGACCAGAGTGGGAGACGACCAGCGTGTTTCATTGTAAAATTTTGGGTGGTGCAATTGTAGATGCTTCATGTTCCAGAATGTCATGGTGGGAGAGGTGGCTGCCATGGGGAGGAGGGATGTTGGCGGGTCCTCCACATGGGTGCTGAGACCAAGTCCGATGACGGCAGGTCTGGAGGTGAAGAGAAAGTCATGCGACAAGCTGGAGTCGACACGGAGGAGGGGTGACCTGCGGTGGGGAGACCGAGGCACAGCAGGTGCACCAGGCGGACGCGGGAGTCTGGCAGGAGCTGCGGGTTATACGACAGGAATGCGTGTGGAAGGGCTCTGGGGCCTTGGCCTGGACTGACTGTGCTTTGAGGAACCCACTGGGACCAGCCCTGGGAATCCAGCCCTGTGGTTCTAAGCAGACCTGAGGGTTCTGTTGGCTGGGAGAGAAGACTGGAAGCAATGCGTGTAGCAGCCACGTCTCCGTGTTCCCTTCCCTACAGGGGAGCCCCGTTGCAAGTAAGCCCAACACCCCGTTGCCAGAGGGACGGAGAGTGATCCCCTGGTCCCCTTCCCTGGGACTCACTGTCCGGTGTTGGGGGGCAGCCACTTGTCTCCATACGTCTCCACTGCTTTCAGATCTGCCAAAAATCCAGCGTCACAGATGGCCTTTCAGGAACACAGCCACTGTATAATGCTAAGTGTGCTTTCCCCCCAAGGAGCCTGGAAAGGGGGCTCCCTGTGCCCGAGGAAACTGGAGAAGCCCACAGAGAAATAAACGTGGGGGCCGTTGTCTCTCAGGGTCCTGACAGCAGATCATGGGAACGTGTTTTCTCATTTCCTCGTATTCCACGGCTCATGTGTTCGGCAGCTGTGATTTATTTTCAGAGCACACGTTGGAATTTGACAGACTCTTCGGCTGGCCTGCTTCACAGCTGAAACCATTTGCCATTTGGTAGATGATAAAGCGAGTGACAGTTTACCCTGGAGCAGCCGCAGGAAGCAGCCGTCTGCGAGTGAGACAGACAGGTGTCAGCCCGGGGGCGGCCGCCCGCGCAGCCAGTGCCACCGCTCCTAGCAGACCAGGGGCGGGGCGGGCCCCTCGATGGGGCCGAGCTCTGGGGGACGCGTGCTGCCTGAAGATGTCTGGGCCTCCGCGGGCACAGCCGTGATCGCTGGCCTCCACAGAGGGCCATGCACCCTGCGGCCTCCCTGCTGCTGTGGGTGCTGGGGGCGGGGGAGACAGCCTTGAGGTGCCGGCTCCAGCCCGGGAGACAGAGCCCCCGCAGGTGCTAGGGGGAGGACGGGGCGTGGCCACCCTGCCCTGCACACCGCTCCCCCCTGGAGCCGTGAGGGCATGGCCTCAAGGCGGTCTTCCTCAAGGCTCTTGTGATTTCAAGAGATAGAAACCCATTCAGTGTTTTATTGCAAGGGGGGTGGGTCTCTGGTCATGTTTTTACTCCTGCTCCGCTCTGTTTTTGTTTAGAGCATCTCTCCCCACCTGACAGCATCCCCACTCCCCCCCCCGGCCCCATTCTGTTCTTTGGGTTTTCTTGCCCGTTCACCTGCTAGACTCCCATGGCCACTGCCTGTTTAACCCTGTGCGTCTGGTGGCCCCCAGCAGATTGTAGGCGTTTAATAAACACGAGGGTAAGTTGTGACAAGAAGCGGGAGGTGGGTGAAGGGAAGGAGGAGCTGCTGGCCTTAGGAGGCAGAGCAGGGGACCGCGAGCTGGCTGAGCTGGGCGGGGCAGTGGCGGGAGGGGCAGGTGGGGTCGCAGCAGGTGCAGCCCGAGAGGCCGGCAGAGGCCAGATCTGGGGGGGCCCTTCACAGTGGGCGGAAGGACTTAGAGTTCATTGGGAATCAGTAGTGGGGAGGAAGGAGTGTGACGTGATTGTTTGAGTGTGCCAGAAACCTTGCGCTAACTGCATTCCTTGTGTGTGCAAACCACGTCATCACGGTAATCCTTAGTGTGAGATCTGACCGCCTCCATTTTGCAGAAAAAGAAAAAACAAAGCAAGCAACCATGGGCCAGCAAGGCTGAGTGCCCGGGTCACGCGCGTGGTGGAGCTGTGGCCGTTTTGTGGTTTAAGTGGCGACTTCGGTAGGATGCGGAGGGCAGGCTGCGGGTGGTGAGGCCCAGGCGGGACAGCTGCCCGAGCAGGGGAGCGGTGAGCAGCGCCGGGCTCGGGTGGTCCCATGCAGCTGCAGGAAGCGCACGGGCAGAGGCGTGCGGGAGACAAGTGACCGACTGTCCGTGTTTATAGTGGGGGCGCCTGGGGGGTTCAGTCGGTGAAGACTCTGCCTTTGGCTCCAGTCATGATCTCAGGGTCCTGGGTCAGCAGGGAGCCTGCTTCTCCCTCTCCCTCTGCTGCTCCCCCTGCTTGTGCTCTTTCTCTATATCTCTCTCTCTCTCAAATAAATAAATAAAATCTTTTTAAAAACGTGGAGCACTTTCTACGAGCCACACACAGTTTTAGTTGTTCCATGACATTAGCGCGTTTACTCCTCACGACAGCCGTGTGAGGGAGAAGCTATTGTCCTCATTTTATGGATGAAGAAACCAAAGCACAGATACGTCAGTCGCGTTGCCCCGGGTCACACAGTCAGTGAAGGAGGCAGGACTGGAAGCAAGGCCCGTGCTCCACCGCTGGATTCCTGGCTTGAGCGGGAGGGTCACGTGGTGTTGGTGACCTAGATGGGGACCCGGGGGAGGAAGGGCAGCTCTGGGCGCTCTGGACGGGGAGGCGGGTTTGGCTCTGGACCCGTGCACCGTGAGGTGGACACATGGGAGCTTCCGAGAGAGGTCCTGCTGGAGATGCCGTCTTGGTGTCATCAGCACGGAGGGCCCGGGGAGAGTGGGAGAGAAGGGCTCAGGCTCCGGAGTGCCACCGGCAAAGGAGAGGCAGGAGACAGTGGTGTCCAGGGTGCGAAGGGTCCAAGAAAGAGGGACTGATTGAGGACAGGGCCCAAGTTGAGAGGGACCGGTTTGTATCTGTTATATTTGGCTGCAAACAGAGCCCCGGTGACCTGGCAGGCTGCAGAGAGCCGAGGCTTCAGGGCAGGCATGGAGGTGAGTGTGGACAGAGCACAGGGAGCAAGAGGATGGGGGCCTTAGGGTGAAAAACCTCTCCCCGCCATCCCCCCAACCAGTGACAGAGATCTGAGGTATCTGAATACTGGATGGAGTAGCGGTAGGAAGGGGCGAGGTGGGAGGGTCTGGTGGATGGATCGAGGCCCACCATAGGTGGGGAGGAGACTACTTCTGTGGTGGGAGCAAGGTGGGGAATGGGCACATGACAGTTTGTGTTTCGATGTAGGAACAGGGAAACAGAGGTAAAAAGCCACTTGTGCTAGCGTGTTACTTAACACCCACTTTGTTGCGAATCCTTTCCCGAATGGACGCAGACAGCGGCGTCAGCCAGTGAGCACTGGGCAGGCGCTGTCCTCGGAGCTAGCATCAGTGTTCCCCTTGGTGCGTCCCTGCAAGGTGCGGAGCTCAAAGTCACGGTAGATGAGTTTGCGAGTAAGTCGTAATGGGTTTGCGAGTCATTACGGCACAATGTGGCAAGTGTGAGGGATGTCTGTTTCCTCCACCAGACTTGATGGTACCTCGTTCGTGTTTGCACCCCCAGAGCCTCACAAGTTGCTTGGCTCTGCAGAAACACTTGACAACTACTGAGGGAGGGAGGGAATGGATAGAAAGGGAATGAAAGCCCCACCTGCAGAAGCTGGAGGAGGCTTCCCAGGGGCTGTGACACTCGAGCTGGGCCTGAAGGACGAGCAGCAGTGCGTCACGTGCCGGGGGCATGGAGCAGAGTGAACTGTGGCGGAAAGGCGCGTGTCTGCGCATGTGCGAGGCGGGAGGCCCTCTGAGATGCGGGCGTGCTGGGCTGTGTCTGGGGCGGCACTCGCCCTGTCGGAGGCCACTGACCACGGACGCTCACTGAGCACCCAGGGCAGGGGTCGTGGGAACGGAGATGTGCCCTTTGTGTGCAAGACACAGCCATGTCGAAGACCCAGTAAGAGGAAAGGAACGCAGAATATCCCGCGAATGTTTTACATGTTGACGTGGTAATATTTCAGGTGTATTATTGAAAGCAATGCCACCTGTTTCTTTTAAGTTTGTAAAAAATGGGCGTACTGGGACGTGTGAAGTTACGTGGGCGGCTCCTACAGCGTTTCTCTTGGGTTGGGCAACGGGAAATGGGGCGGAAGCCAGGCGGAGTGGCAGGCAGGGCCCAATTCCAAAGCACCCTGTGAGGAGCTCCCGTAGTTGTGAGCACGGGTGGGCGGTCAGATGTGTGCTGTCTACACAGCTGGAGGCCATGTGAGAGGCACACTGACAGGATGCTGGAGCCTGGGAGCACGTGAGTCTCAGTTGAGGGATGGCGGGAAGGCGGAGGAGATGGAGAGACAGGTGGGCGTGCAGGGGGTGACAGAGGGGAGGACTCCCACATGGCATGTGGCCTTCTGACCTTGATTTCCGTGAATGGGGGGGCATTTGCTGATGTAGGGAGGAGTGGGTGGTGCTGGCCTCGAGGTGCTGCTGGTGGGGGTGGAGGGGATGGAGGGGTTGGTGCTGGAGGCACGCTGCAGGGTTTTTAGCGTACAGAGGCGGTCTTCGCCGGCGTGGATGAAGTTGGTAGGGGAGCCCGTGGGAGGAGAGCCGATGGCCCAGCTGAGGTCTCGGGGAGGAAGGGGGGAGGTGGGGGGGAGGGGAGACGCAGGGAAGTGGGTGTTGGGATTAGCAGCAAGGAAGTTGCTGTTGACTTCGGCAAATGCTGTCTCCATGAAATGATGGGGAGAAACCGACTTGGAATGACTCCAGAAGGTGCATCCGACGGAGCAGGGACAGCAGGTGTAGACCACCGCTGAGGCAGATGAGCCGTTTAGAATCGTATGGATTTCGTGGCTCTGCGTGTTCCCAAACAGAAAATGCTGGGCATCCAGGAAGCAATTTGTGCTCCCGGTTTGTCCTCATTTGCAGAGCATTTGGAGAAAGCTCTCCCATCGAAGGCAGAAGCTTACACATGTGTCCCTCTCTCACTTAGGCCGGATCCTGGACCTGAAGACAGGGACGGTCAAGAAAGAGGGACAGCAGTCTTCCATGAGGATGTGCATGGGCTCGCGGAGGTCCTTCATCTGCAGGATGAGGTCTGTGGGGTGACGGGGGCTGTGGCTGAGGGTGGTCCTCTCCTTCTCTTCTGCCATCGCTCTGCTGCTGCCGCCACACATCGGGGTCTCGGCTGCAGCCCGAGTGGTCCGTCTGGGAGGGCCCTCGCCCCCCCGTCCTCCCATCCCACCTTGTCTGACTTCTGCTCCGTCCTGGGTTGGCTTCCCCTGTCCCCTAGGTCTCAACTTCCTGCTGGTCCTTCAACCTCTCCAGGCTCCGTGTTTCTCAACATAGTTTATGGAAGATCGATCGATTTCATACTTACCCTTATGTTTCCTGTGTCAAATCACACATTTTAATTAGAATTTAAGTATGATATGATCGATTGATGTTCTCGGTGTAAGTATCTCAGCTCTGTGAGTGAGTGCTTGTTGCCCTGAGGGTAGGGGCTTTGAGGTCCCCTCCCTGAGCCCCCCGTGACCTGCAACAGGGTGTGGTTAGCACATGGCTGCTGAGGAGATGCGCCAGTGACAGACCTTGGGGGTAATTAGAGAAGTTTCTGTCCCTCAAGAAGAAAGAACAAGGATTTTGAGACTTCGCATCCAGTGGAGAACATCCTATACTCTGAGGCCCTGTAGGGAGGGGGGTTGGGGGTTCCTGACGGGGAGTCTGCCTGGCGTGTGGGATTCCAGAGGCTCTAAAACAAGGCGATGGGTCTCATTCATTCATTCAATTATCCAAAGCTTTTATATTGGGGGCCTGCCTGCGCCAGGTGCTTGTCAAGGTACTAGGGTTCAGCCCTGAGTAAAGCAAACAAAATCCAAAGCGTCTGGCAACCCTTTATCAGGGAGACGAAAGGACCGCATAGATCCCGGGGAGGCCAGATGGTGGTGAGCGCTGTTGAGGAGAATAGAACAAACGAAAGGAGTACTCTGAATGGGGTGGGAGGCCGTTGGGACAACACACGGGTGCCTTGGTCCGCGGAGCACACCCATCCCAGGGTGCGGGCCTCCAGGACAGTGCCGGCCGCAGACATCCTGAACTGCAGCCCCAAGGCGTCCCCCGTGAATGCCCTCCCTGGGAGCGTCCACGAGTAGCCTCCGTGCCGTGGGCACTGCCCCATCTCACCAACTCAGGCAGCCCCTCCCTGCCCTGGGGGCTCCGGGGGGCACGGTCCAGATGGTTCTCTGCCGTGCCAGCTTCACACGACCTGATTCACCTGTGAGGTGGGCGGCACTGCCGTCTGCTTAGTGCAAGACCTTGTCCTCCAAATAAAGTGGGTTAGTTTTAGGAAGATGCTGAGGGCCAGGCCAGCTTGCCCAGGCAGTGGGGTTCTGGATTGACCCTGCTGGGGGGACATGCGTGTGTTAGCAGCTGCCCCAGGGCTCAGAGGACAGTTGGACCCTTATCTTGGCCGCGTTGAGTAGGAAGACATCCAGAGCGTTAGCTGTCGTGGAGTTGGAAACAGGGCTCACACGTAAGGGGGGGTAGACCAAGCGGTGACCAGCTCCTGGCCACGGTGCAGACCTGGCTGTTCAGAGCCTGGGGTGGGGGGCATGGAGGAGAGAGGCGGAAAAGGCCCCCCCAGAGTGGCCTGGCCTCCCCAGAAGGACCCTCAGACGCCCTCTGTCCCCACTCTGCCCTTTGCCATCAGTGGCCATGTTACTCCCGAGCAGAACAGTGCAGGTGGGAGGGAGGACTGACTGCAGCCCGAGCCCGAGAGGAGGATTCTTGTCACCAGCGGGCATCACGTGTGTTGAGTGGCCATCTCTCCTGAGGCCTGAAGAGACACTACCGCTGTCATCACCCCCTTTCCTGCTTTCCCGAAAGCCACCCAGTGGCACAGACGTGAGTCTGCAGCTTGGAGCATGGCCAAGATCCCCTAGAGTCTTTCAGTGCCTCTGGCCTCTGGGCTGGGCCCTGAGCATTGTCCAGTGGGTCATACTGCCCTGGCCTTCAGGGACAATCCAGGTTCCAGGGCCTGCAAGCCCGCTTCGACTCTGGAAGGGAGCTGGCTGCTGGGCTTACCCGGGTCAGCATGTGAGCGTCAGACATCAGAGCAGACCCACCTTTCTGACTGCAGCACTCCAGGCTTTGTAAACTTGGGCCTTCACTCATTCTCATTATTTATCAAATCTCAGGTGTGGAAACGCTCCTTTGGATCACCTCCCTCTAAACAGAATAACCACCATGAGGAAAAGGTTCAGGTCAGTAGGCTTTTCTGACGTGTTTGGGGCCACGCTGGTAGAAAGCCTTAGTGCGCTGAGCCAGGGGGTGGGGCGGAACCTGAAGAGGAACTGAGCACAGAGAGGGGCTTGTGGCGTGCACGCTGGGGCTGGGGCTGCGTGGCCCAGCGGGGAAGGGAGCGGGTGCAGCTTTGCAGGAGGGAAAGTAGGCTGGTGGGAAAGCAACATTCAAACCCACAAGGCAAATACGACCCCAGTAGCTTAGATGGCAGGGGAGCCATCGGTGACCTTGCCTCCCTGCCAGGTGCTGAAAGCCATCTCACAGATGCTCTTTTTTTAGGAACGGCCTTGGTCCTGTGAAAGAAGGGGAGGCCCAGTACGCTGTGGTCCACTGCACGGGGTACATCAAGGCCTGGCCCCCGGCAGGTACGTGGGAGCCACAGATTCATCCCAAGGGAGTCAGGTGCTCTTCTCACCTTATGCTGCTTTCCCACTAGGGATGTCTTTCTATGGAAAGAGCCAGAAGGATATTCTCTTTCTTTTTGGTAAAGTCATAATAATCTTTGTAATTGGAAAAAATCCTGCTGCTTGAAGCAAATGTTTTTGGAAAGAGCAATCCTGCAAGGGTGGTGGGAGCCTCAGCCATTTCCGTGGTCTATTACCCAGAGCCCCGGGTGAAGTCACGGAGGCATTTCAGATGATCCCTCTGACACTCACTGGGATGGTTCAGACAGACGGATGGACAGCAGCAAGTGCTGGTGGTGATGTGGAGCCCCTTGCAACCTTCAGACAGGCTGGTAGGAATGCAAAATGGCGCAGCTGCTTGGGAACCGGATGGACGGTCCTCATGGTGTCAGACATAGAGCTGCCCTATGACGAGGAGTCCCACTCCTAGGTGCGTGCAGGAGAACCCAAAGCACTTGTCCACAAAGAAATATGCACGTGACCATTCACAGCCCCGTTAGCGGCCGGAGTGTGGAAGCAGCTGAATGTGTGCATCAGCTGATGAACAGATAAGTAAAAAGTGGAGTATCTGTACCACGAAATGCTATCCAGCCAATCAGGGATCCCTGCTACCATATTGGTGAGCCCGGAAAACATCGTGCGAGCCAGAGAACCAGACACACAGGCAACATGTGATCCAAATCCATTTATGTCAATATCCAGACAAGGCAAGTCCTTCCTGCCAGAAGGTAGATTTGTGGTTTCCGCGTGCTGGGGAATGACTGTCGTGGGTACAGTGTTTCTTTTCAAGGTGACACAAGTGTTCTGAAATCAGATAGGGGTGATGGTTGCACAGCTCTACAGTCTAAAAAACCACTGAACGGTGCACTTGACAAGGGAACATTCTATGGTGTGTGAATTACATCTCAGTCGATCCCAAGCAATCTGTTAGGCAAAAGAATATATGCAGCGTTGGCCCATCTGTGTGCTCTCGGGGGCCCGGAGGGCGGTCTTCCTCCGGGAATGCTCCCAGCCTGCTGGAGAACGTTGGGACTCTGCTGTTGAGTATTTGTTAAGTGTCCATGAGATCAGGTTGATCGATAATGCTGTTAAGCACAACTGTGTCCTTATTATTTACCTGCTCGATGTATCCGTCCCTGAGAGGGGGGCGTTGAAGTCTCCAACCGTAACAGAGACAGGATTCGTCTGCTCCTTCTGGTAGTTTTGCCTGTGTTTGCCTCCCATCTCTTGAAGCTCTGTTGTTTGGTTCTTACACGTGGAGGCTTTTTGTGTCTTCTCGGAGAGTTGACCCCTTTGTCATTATGTAATGCCCTTCCTTATCCCTAAGTTTCCTTGCTCTGAATTCTGCTTTGTCTGAAAACAATACAGCAACTCCAGCCTTCTTTGGATAAGTATTAGCACCGTATGTTTCTCTCCATCCTTCTGCCCCTAACCTGACTGTGTCATTATATTTAAAGTGAGTTCCTTGTAGACAACATGTCGTTGGGTCTAGTGTTTTTACCCACTTTGACAATCTACCTTTTAATTGGTGTATTTAAACTAACATTGACATGTATCGATTATTGATAAAGTTTGAGTAATGCCTGGCAGGTTTTCTATTCATTGCATTTGTTCTTCTTCACTCTGCCTTCTCTAGCTTTCGTTGAACATTTGAAAGGATTTCATATTCTCTCCTGTCTTAGCATATCAGTTATGTTTCTTTAAAATATCTTTATTGCAGGATCTGGGTGGCTCAGTCGCTTGAGCGTCTGACTCTTGATTTCGGTTCAGGTCGCGGTCTCAGGGTCGTGAGATTGAACCCCACGTCGGCTCCACACTCAGCATGGAGTCTGCTGGACGTTCTCTCTCTCCCTCTGTCCCTCTCCCTGCTCGCCCTCTCTCTCGCTAAAATAAATAAAATCTTTAAAAAATACATCCTTATTGTTTGCCCTAAGTGTGAAATACACATTTACAACTAGTAGAAATCCACTTTCCAGTACCGTTGTACCATTTTGTGGGTAGTGCAAGGACCCTGTCACCTGGCTTTCCTTCCCGCTCCCTCCGTCACCTGCGGCTGTGCCCCCCGTGGTTCACTTACCCATGAGCCTCATCACCCTACGTGTTGTTACCATTATTACTCGGAACACACAGAAATATATTGGCCCAACTAAGAGTAATAAAAGTAAAAAAGTTTATTTTACCTGAATTTATTCTTTCTCTGACACTCTTCCTTCCTTCATGCGGATCCGTGTTTCTAACCCACATCGTTTCCTTCTTCCTGAAGAACCTCTTTTAACATTTCTTGTGGGACAGCTCTCCTGGCAATGAATTCTATTTTTGTTTTTCACAGAAAGTCATTTCTCCTTCACTCTTGAAGGATAATCTTACTGGATATAGGATTTTAGGTTGGTGTTTATTTTCCTCCAACACTTTAAATATTCTCTCTTCTTGGGGCACCTGGGTGACTCAGTCAAGTGTCCGACTCTTGATCTTGACTCAGGTCTCAGTCTCACAATTTGAGCCCCAAGTTGGGCTCCATGCTGGGCGCAGATCCTGCTAAATGAGTGAATGAATAAATAAATGTATTCTCTTCTTGTTTCCATGGTTTCTGATGAGAAGCCCACAGAAGTCTTATCCTTGTGTTTCTACAGATGGTGTGGGACTTTTTTTTTTTTTAAATTTTCTGGCTTCTTTCAAGATTTGTCTTTGTCTTTGGTTTTCTGCAGAAAGCCTCAGTCATTCTATGATATGTTTCAGTAGTTCATTTTGTTTTGCTTTTTGGTTATTTATTCTGCTTGGTCATGTCTGAGCTTCCTGTGTCTGTGGTTTGGTGTCATTAATTTTGAAAAGTTCTCGAACATTGTTTCTTCACATATTCCTTTGGTTCCTCCCTCTTTCTTCTCCTTTTGGTATAGCGATTGTACACACATTATATCGTTTGAAATTGTACTGTGAGTTGAGGGTATTGTGTTCTGGATTTTTTCACTCTTCTTTTCCTCTTTGCATTTTAGTTTTGGGAGTTTCAGTCGACATGTCTTCAAGCTCACGGAGTCTTTCCTTGGCACTGTCCAGTCTACTGATGAATCAATCAAAGGCACTCCTCATTTCTACAATGTTTATTATTGCTAGCATTTCCTTCTGCTTTCCTCCTGGAGTTTCCATCCCTCTGCTTGCATTACCCTTCTCTTTTTGCTATTGTCTGTCCTCCCATTAGAGCTGTTAACATATTAATTATAGTTATTTTAAATTCCCTGTCTAGTAATTTCAAAGTCTGTGTCATATCTCAGTCTGGTTATGATGCTTACTTTGTCTCCTCAGGCTGTGTTTTTCTTGCCTTTTTGCATGCATTGTAAATCTGTGTTGAAATCCAGATGTGATGTGTCATGTAATAGTGGCTGAGGTGAATAGGTCATAGTGTGAAGTTTACTTTAATTTTTCCAGGAGTTGGCTGTGTTTAATGTTGGCTGTCTGTATACATATATCAGCTTGACGCATATATGTATAAATATATATGTATGTTAATTCATATTTTTTAAATTTATACATTTTTTCCCTACTTAAACTGTAATACACAAAATTGTCAGGGTGCTGCTTGCCTGAGGCCCCCAGGAACTCGTAAAGCAGCGCTGCCTTCAGAGTGTTCAGAGCCTGGACCTCAGCTCTGTAGATCTAGAAACAGTCCTGACGGTGTTCTAAAAAGGTCAGCGCCAGTGAATGTGGAGAGTCCTCAGAAGCTGACGTCTTCCCTGGTGTGATCCAGTCATGCTGGGGGGCTACCTAGTCTCTGACGCGGATGCTCCTGTCTGTTGTCCAGGGAACCTGTGAGCTTATGAGGTACTTGGGAGACCAGATTTGTATTGGAAGGTGTGGACAGCTGGGAGAGAGACTCCCACGGCAGCTCAGCTCACGGAGCACATGTGATGCCGGCTCTGTGCCGTTGCTAAGCGAGGCTCTCCAGCGCCAGACATAGGCCTGTCCCTCAGGGAGCACAGAGACATGTGGCTGGGGGGCCAGCACGTACACAGATGACCACAGGAGAGTGTGGTGAAACAACCAGGCCTGGGGACAGAGGGTGGGACCTGCACCCCAAGTGACCCCAGGATCAGGAAAGCTTCCTGGAGGAGGCTCGTCCAAGGGCGTGCCGGTACCACCAAATCCAGTTCTTGGACCCTGGTTCCAAGAGCCCATCTTGTTCTTAATGTCTTCCTCTTCTGAAGTCATTAATCATTCTCATTATACCAGGCAAATTCCTCATCCTGTTTGTGGCCTCAAAGTACTCTCCTTCTGACCACTTTATTTGGGCTCCAGGCCTACAATATCATGAGAAATGCCATGATCGTCATGAGTCTAACTCAGAGGATCCTTGTGGATGAGCAGAAGGGATGAAGCTGAGGCCCAGGGTGCAAGCCGGTGACTACACCCACAGCCTGTACAGGTGACCCCGCGCAGGCTTTCCTGGAGTTGCGTCAGGTCTGTCCCCGTGAGTGTTTGCAGGACAGGGTGATGGGGCAGCAGGACTTAGCATGAGGTCTTCAGTGACCACCTTATAACTGTGCCAAGTGAGAAAGGGTTGAAGGAGCCGGGGGTGTTTGTCTTGGAGAAAGCAAGACATGATTTCTGTCTTGAAATATTTGAGGGGGTGTCATCTGAAGGAGGAATTCATCTTACTTAGGATAGTTCCAGAAGGCACAGATTGGACCAAAAGAGGAAAGTTACCAAAAGGCAGATTTTAACTCATTTGGGAAAAATGAGCAAAGGATATGAACAGGGTATGAAAAACACGTATAAATATAAATGCATACACTCACTGAGCAGATGGGGAAAATTTAGATCCCTGTGAGTGCTGTAAATTAAAATAATTTGATACGGTCTTCTCTTACCTATCAAATGGCAAAGAGCAAAAAAAGACAAAAACAGCGTTGGTAAGGTTCAGAGAAACAGGCACTTTGATGTACTGCTCGTGGGAGTATCGTCAATCAGTACAGACCTTTGTAGGCTGATTCGCCGGTAGTACCAAATGCTTTGAGATGTGCTTTCCCCAATGTACAGGCATTGCACTTGTAGGAATTTATTCCAGGGAGTTAATCAGAGATGTCCATTATATGGTTAAGCATTATTTATAATAATAAAAGCCTTGAATTAGTGTAAATTTCAGTGACAGAGAATTGGTCAAAAGCAGTGTAGGGCATCTCTTTGGTGGGCTACCTGACAACCACAGACCAGGCATGCTTTCAGAGGACACTTACGAATGAAGCAAAGTGCTGGGAAGCGTGAAAAAGAACAGGTTTTACAACAGAAACCTCATGATCAGAAGGTTCCTTCGTCCTAAGTGAGTAGTGTATCTGTGCGTGATAAGTCGTGCAGACAGTGTTAACCACCGTTCCTCCTGCGGGGCACGGTGCTCCTTACTTTTCTCTCTTCGCTCCTGCGTTTGCCCAGCTTTTATGTGACTTTCGTAATCACAGAATATGACGTTCTAAAGAAGTCGGTCTGGGGGCACCTGGTGGCTCAGACGGTTAAGCCTCGGCTCTTGATTTCTGCTCAGGTCATGATCTCAGGGTTGAGAGATCAAGCCCCACGTTGGGCTCCACACTCAGCGGGGAGTCTGCTTGGGATTCTCTCCCCTTCTGGGCCTCCCCCCTGCTCACACTCTCTCTCTCTTAAAAAAAAAAAAAAAGAAGGAGAAGGAGAAGCAGCAGCCACCCGTCTGAATTTTGTAAAGCCCGTTCCAGACAATTGGATCGAGTGCTTTGCCGTCAACTCAGAAATTACGTCTTTTTGTCTGCATTTTGGTTTGGTTTTGTTGTTGTGCTTCTATAAAGGTGAAGGTTCTGGCAAACAAGCCTGCGTCGACACTTGAGGACTCTAGCCTGCCTCTGGAGTACTCAGCCAATGCCACCTTGTTCTGTGGCTGATGATACGCTGTTCCGTGGTCGATGACTACATTCTTAGCACATACGGCACTGTGCTTCCCATTGAGACCTCTCAGGACCGAGCGTGTGCTGCATTCAGTTCCCCACCCGAGTGCTTAGCTCAGGCCTGGCTCAGATGGAAGACTGACAGATGGACAGACGGATGGACGGACGGATGAAAAGAAGAAAGGAGAGAAAGAAAGAAGGAATCAGAAGAATAGTCGGCCCAGGGGGTGGCCATGGGAAAGACGTCCGTGCCAGAATCTCCAGCGGCGTTTGTACAGTCTGCCTCCCAGAAATCTCTACGATGGACATGAGCATCATCTGGCCTGGATGAGGTGCTGCAGGGAGGTCATCGGCACGCTCAGGGTAGGATGAGGTCACGGGACTGGAGCACGGGAGCAGTGACTCTCCCTCTGCTTGCATGAAGCCTCGTGAATGTTCTGGAGGAGTGCTGTCCCTGCTCGCCCCGAGCGTCTCAATTAGAAACGATGACGTGATTAGAGAGGACGAAGTCCTAAGCACCCATGTTGCCGAAAATCCATCCACAGGCGACCTTGGACATCTCCAGGGGTGAGCAGACGAGGGCCTCAGGAAGGAGTCCTGGTCGATCCGTGTGCAGCCCGCGGGCCTCCCCCCGAGCCGGCTGGCGGTGCCCTCAGACCTCTGCCTGGGGCCCGCTCACACCACCGCACCTTCCCGTGTGTCCTGAGCCCCGTCTGCGACGCGGTGGCCTTCCCAGCTCCCCTCACGGCACCGTGTACTACGTAGGTTTCATTTGAAGTGTTTGGGGTGCGATGGGAAGAAAGAGCAGGGTTCCGAAGACCGTCCCCTCAAGTCCTGCAGCTGCTTCGTCTGAAGAAGCAGACGCACTGCGGTCCGCAGAGTACGTGGGTGGACAGGACGTCACCCGTAGTGGGTTGCGGTTTATATCTCGTGAGGTGTGTGCAGAGTCCAAAGGAAATCTTGGCTTTGGGAAGATGGTATTTACCGGCCCCACCTGGTTGTCCTTGCTGTGCGACCTTGCATTTCAGACGGGCGTCCAGCCTTGAGCCAGAAGCCACTTCCATGCAGGCCTCTCTTCCAGGAACTGTGCCCTGACCGGCCTGGTTCACCCCCAACAATCCGTGGGGGGATCTCTGGAGAATGGGCGTGTGTCCGCACAGGGGAGCCACGGTCCGACCCTGGGGAGGGGGAGGCTGACCAGATCCGGCTCCTCCCTCCGGGCATGTGCGGTCAGGAGGGGGCTCTGTGGTGGGCACCCCCCGCGTGCTCTCTCGGCGGCGAGGCTGGCGCTGCTGGGCTGTCAGTAAGCCTTGGCCACAGCATCCCAGAGGCCTGGGGATTGGAGGGTTTTGGTCAGAATCCACTGTGGTCAGGCCAGCACTGTCCCTTCGCCAGACAGCCCAGCCTGGCCACGAGCTCATCCCCAGCAGCCCCGCGCCTCTCGCAGTTTACTTGTGGGACACAATGTGTGTGTCTTCCCTTTGTTTGAAAATCTCCGAAAGCTGCTTTGACTGAATTGAAGCCACCGACCCACCAGGCGGTGGCTGGATCCCTGCTCTCTTTTACCCTCGACCGCGCTGTCCTGCCCATGGTGCACGCACACGTCCACGCACAGCAGGTGCTGGGCTCCTGCTCCCTCAGTCCCATGCCCTGGTCACACAGCAGAGCCAGGAGCTCAGCTGCGAGATACAGAGCAGCGGCTGGTGACGTCTTCCGGATCCTCGATCCGGGGCAGAGCCACCTTCCATCTCCTTCAGTGAAGGTGCTTGAGGTCCTGCCGTAGGCCAGGCACTTTGCGAGGCCCTGGGGACCCTGGGGCTAGCTCGTCTGGCACAGGTCCTGCCCTCGTCGGCAGCAGTCCAGTAGAAGAGACAGGTAGGCGTGCAGGTCACGCAGAGCCTGGGGTCAGGGGCCGTCAGAGAGGCCCAGGTAGGCAGGTGGAGGGGAGAGCCCATCTGCTGGGAGTGTCAAGGTTGGCTTCTCTCCCCTCCTCGCTGGGGCCAACCCTGGTTGAAAGCCCCACAGGCAAGGAAAGAGTAACACCCGCACTGAAATGCAGACATGAAGGAGACGTGGGCATTTCCTTATTGAAAAAAAATGCTTCGCAGGCACAGGGCTGGTGTGGATGAGGGCACGGGGTTTGAATAATGACCACAGCTTCACTGAGGACTGCTCACTGCCTGCTAGGCTCTAGGAACAGTCTCTGTGTGCATTACATTATTTAATTTTTACAAGAACCCTAAGGAAGTGCTGGCCCTATTATCATGCCTGTCATAGATGAGACACCAGGCCTACGTAGTGCCGTCATTAGCCCAGTTCCCAACCGCAAGTGGGACGGCTGGCCTGCGAGACCAGGCCTTCCCGATGCTCTCACCACAGTGCTCTGCACGCTGCTGGTGGGAGGGGTGCTGTGTTGGCACTACGGGTGGCTCGCCGTGGCTGGTGAGGGAGATGGCCAAGTGGGCAGGAGTCCAATCCTGGGGTTCGGGTCTCATGGGCAAGGCAGGGAGTGTGGACCCTGCTCTCCATTCCACGGAGCATCACTGAAGGCCACCGAAGGTTCTTAAAGATCAGTCTGCATGTTGGAGTAAAGTGGGAGGAGGGGGAGGGATGGGCCTGAAANTCTACGATGGACATGAGCATCATCTGGCCTGGATGAGGTGCTGCAGGGAGGTCATCGGCACGCTCAGGGTAGGATGAGGTCACGGGACTGGAGCACGGGAGCAGTGACTCTCCCTCTGCTTGCATGAAGCCTCGTGAATGTTCTGGAGGAGTGCTGTCCCTGCTCGCCCCGAGCGTCTCAATTAGAAACGATGACGTGATTAGAGAGGACGAAGTCCTAAGCACCCATGTTGCCGAAAATCCATCCACAGGCGACCTTGGACATCTCCAGGGGTGAGCAGACGAGGGCCTCAGGAAGGAGTCCTGGTCGATCCGTGTGCAGCCCGCGGGCCTCCCCCCGAGCCGGCTGGCGGTGCCCTCAGACCTCTGCCTGGGGCCCGCTCACACCACCGCACCTTCCCGTGTGTCCTGAGCCCCGTCTGCGACGCGGTGGCCTTCCCAGCTCCCCTCACGGCACCGTGTACTACGTAGGTTTCATTTGAAGTGTTTGGGGTGCGATGGGAAGAAAGAGCAGGGTTCCGAAGACCGTCCCCTCAAGTCCTGCAGCTGCTTTGTCTGAAGAAGCAGACGCACTGCGGTCCGCAGAGTACGTGGGTGGACAGGACGTCACCCGTAGCGGGTTGCGGTTTATATCTCGTGAGGTGTGTGCAGAGTCCAAAGGAAATCTTGGCTTTGGGAAGATGGTATTTACCGGCCCCACCTGGTTGTCCTTGCTGTGCGACCTTGCATTTCAGACGGGCGTCCAGCCTTGAGCCAGAAGCCACTTCCATGCAGGCCTCTCTTCCAGGAACTGTGCCCTGACCGGCCTGGTTCACCCCCAACAATCCGTGGGGGGATCTCTGGAGAATGGGCGTGTGTCCGCACAGGGGAGCCACGGTCCGACCCTGGGGAGGGGGAGGCTGACCAGATCCGGCTCCTCCCTCCGGGCATGTGCGGTCAGGAGGGGGCTCTGTGGTGGGCACCCCCCGCGTGCTCTCTCGGCAGCGAGGCTGGCGCTGCTGGGCTGTCAGTAAGCCTTGGCCACAGCATCCCAGAGGCCTGGGGATTGGAGGGTTTTGGTCAGAATCCACTGTGGTCAGGCCAGCACTGTCCCTTCGCCAGACAGCCCAGCCTGGCCACGAGCTCATCCCCAGCAGCCCCGCGCNGGTCCGACCCTGGGGAGGGGGAGGCTGACCAGATCCGGCTCCTCCCTCCGGGCATGTGCGGTCAGGAGGGGGCTCTGTGGTGGGCACCCCCCGCGTGCTCTCTCGGCAGCGAGGCTGGCGCTGCTGGGCTGTCAGTAAGCCTTGGCCACAGCATCCCAGAGGCCTGGGGATTGGGGGGTTTTGGTCAGAATCCACTCTGGTCAGGCCAGCACTGTCCCTTCGCCAGACAGCCCAGCCTGGCCACGAGCTCATCCCCAGCAGCCCCGCGCCTCTCGCAGTTTACTTGTGGGACACAATGTGTGTGTCTTCCCTTCGTTTGAAAATCTCCGAAAGCTGCTTTGACTGAATTGAAGCCACCGACCCACCAGGCGGTGGCTGGATCCCTGCTCTCTTTTACCCTCGACCGCGCTGTCCTGCCCATGGTGCACGCACACGTCCACGCACAGCAGGTGCTGGGCTCCTGCTCCCTCAGTCCCATGCCCTGGTCACACAGCAGAGCCAGGAGCTCAGCTGCGAGATACAGAGCAGCGGCTGGTGACGTCTTCCGGATCCTCGATCCGGGGCAGAGCCACCTTCCATCTCCTTCAGTGAAGGTGCTTGAGGTCCTGCCGTAGGCCAGGCACTTTGCGAGGCCCTGGGGACCCTGGGGCTAGCTCGTCTGGCACAGGTCCTGCCCTCGTCGGCAGCAGTCCAGTAGAAGAGACAGGTAGGCGTGCAGGTCACGCAGAGCCTGGGGTCAGGGGCCGTCAGAGAGGCCCAGGTAGGCAGGTGGAGGGGAGAGCCCATCTGCTGGGAGTGTCAAGGTTGGCTTCTCTCCCCTCCTCGCTGGGGCCAACCCTGGTTGAAAGCCCCACAGGCAAGGAAAGAGTAACACCCGCACTGAAATGCAGACATGAAGGAGACGTGGGCATTTCCTTATTGAAAAAAAATGCTTCACAGGCACAGGGCTGGTGTGGATGAGGGCACGGGGTTTGAATAATGACCACAGCTTCACTGAGGACTGCTCACTGCCTGCTAGGCTCTAGGAACAGTCTCTGTGTGCATTACATTATTTAATTTTTACAAGAACCCTAAGGAAGTGCTGGCCCTATTATCATGCCTGTCATAGATGAGACACCAGGCCTACGTAGTGCCGTCATTAGCCCAGTTCCCAACCGCAAGTGGGACGGCTGGCCTGCGAGACCAGGCCTTCCCGATGCTCTCACCACAGTGCTCTGCACGCTGCTGGTGGGAGGGGTGCTGTGTTGGCACTACGGGTGGCTCGCCGTGGCTGGTGAGGGAGATGGCCAAGTGGGCAGGAGTCCAATCCTGGGGTTCGGGTCTCATGGGCAAGGCAGGGAGTGTGGACCCTGCTCTCCATTCCACGGAGCATCACTGAAGGCCACCGAAGGTTCTTAAAGATCAGTCTGCATGTTGGAGTAAAGTGGGAGGAGGGGGAGGGATGGGCCTGAAAACCAGGGGACCGGAGGAGACTCCCCCAGGGAGAAATCATGGTGCCCGAATCAGGGCCGTGCCGTGCAGATGGGGGGGTGTGTGGGATGCTGAAAAGCAGGTGCGGGCTGCGTGTACGGCTGGTGGGGTTCGGGCCCAAGACCGACTCCAGAGGCCCTGTGCTTAAGAGTACACGAGACTGCCTCCCCCACCTGTGCTGATAGGCACGGGGATAACCTGGGGCTTTAGATGCATAACGCAGAGCTCAGATATACGGCCATTGTCTTACATCATCTGTGTTTCAAGAAGTTGGTCACCCATACTTGCTCGGCCCCGCTAGCGCACTGTCATTTCCTCTAGACCGTGTTCCTGCCGTCGTGTTCTGTCTGCCTCGCAGCCAGGGTGAGCCTTCAGTCTCTTGCAAGAAGAGAGAGTGCGTGCGCCATTCACAATTCCACCACCGTCCACACGGTCCTCCTTGTGGCTCCCCCGTGGCTGCCCCGGGAGCTTCTGGGTCGTGGGGTTCCTTCTCCGAAGAGGCCCGAGATGGCCTTCTGTTTTTCTTTTCTGGGCAGCCTGCTTCTCCTTTCTCCCGCTGAGACATTCGTAGGTTGTTTTGAGTTTCTCCCTGGAATTCGAGACTTTCACTCAAATAGTGCCCACGGTAGGTCTGTTTTCACTCATCATAATTGGTGCTGGGTGGGCCCTCGCGGCTCACACACTCAAGTCTGTCTTCTCCGTGGGAGAGCTCATCTAAATGTTTCCAGCCTGCTCCACTCACACCTGCTCCGCTCACACCTGCAGCCATATCGATTTCCCGCGTCTGCTCCATTTACATTGGTTAGAAACCTTTTCTTCCAAATTCTTGGGGAATTTCTCAGTCCGAATCCTCTAGGTATGACTCCCATTTAATTTTTTAAAACTCCACAATGGTACGTTTCATGTGAACTCAGCACGTGCTGAATTGAAGTGAAGCCCTTTTTGTAAATATGTCCTCTCGTGTCATGCTGGGTCATTGAGTTTAGGGGTTTTTCCTCTCTCTCTCTCTCTCTCTCTCTCTTTTTTTAATAAGCTTTTTTTTTTTTTTTTAGTGGGAGCATCTGCTGTGATGCCTCCACTTGTTTTCCTCTTTTTCACATGCTTGCGATTTTCCCGCGTGGCTCACGTTCTGGAGGCTTCTGTGTGGTTGTCCGTTGTTGAGGCTTGGGACGAGTTCCATCACTGACCGTGTGGGTTCCCATACGATCTGTCAGGCCCTGGTAAGGGGAGAAGAGGAATGCTTCCCCTTCCTGTCACCTGACCAAGGGTCTGTTTGTCTGCATCCGAGGACAGAGGTGCAGGGCAGGAGATGACTGGGGTCATGTGCAGCCCTGAGGGGACGCACTGACATGCGGCCGCCATGCTGCCTTCTGGGAGCAGTGGGTTCAAGCCTGGCTCTCCCTCATGATCTGCCCCCATTCCGCACTAATGTCAAGCCACCATAGCTCGAAGCTCGTGGGTTGGCTTGCTGGGGGCCCTTCCACACACACACACACCCCAGGTGGCACGGGGGCTTGTGTCTTGGTACGCTCTTCCCTCAGTCCAGTCTTGCCCAAACCATATACCCCCAGATTCCCTCACGCTTGGAGTCTGCTTATGGCTACCCTAGTGGTTTCCTGTACTGGTGTAGACTTCTCCTCAGTCTCTCATTGTTTCCACAGTAATTTGGGAAGTTCAGGTAGTTTCTCAAATGGTCTGTTTTCCTCTTTTGAGCTTCAGAGCTCTGTTTTGCAAAGTAGGGGGATCGGTTTCCTTATTGTCACCAGCAGGAACGCTGAAATGCAGCATACCTGCGGGTCAGCACTTCCCAGAGTATCTTCGGACCCTGCACGTCCCCAGAGACGCACGATGAAGCAAAGATCCTGTGGTCAATAATGTGGGAAACTTCATGTTCTGTTGTCCCTCCTAGAGAAGCATACTGAGTGCTCTGAGTAGGTCTAAGTGATGAAACCTCTTCATCTTTGTTGAAACTAGGCTTCCCAAATGTGTTTGGCCAGAGAAACTTTTTTTTTTTTTTTTGCCTAAAACTTATTAATATTCCTCAGAGAATGTCTTGGAAGCGTGCTGTGAACGAGTGGCCCAGAGCGCTTGCAGAAGGGGTTGTTTTCTCCCCTGCGTTTGGCAGAAGGCACAAGTATGTCTTAATTCACATGTGAAAATGTAAGTCCCAGGACAGACTCCACCCGGCGTTACTGAAAAACAGGCCAACTTTCCATGAGCGTGCGCACAGGGTTCGCGCAAGCCCGGGAGAGAAATGAACACACATTTCTGGCCAATGCCGAGGTTTCATCCCAAACGGTTTCCAATTACACTTCACTTGTGTGTTGTTGGCATTACTCGGGATTTATCTAGACCTGGCATTAGCGAAGCATGTTTCCAAAGGAAAGGTAATTGAACGTGGGGCATAGTGAGTTTGTGACACCAATTAGGGAATGACTGGAATCCGTTAAAGGGCTGGAATTATCCCGTTCCTATTAAAACCCACTTGGATAAATGTTGCGGCTCCTGCCAGGAACTGTTCCCTCCTGACACCATTTCTTCCCGGCCCTGACATCCCGCTAAGGCCGTGCGGCCTCCTCGCAGCCCAGCGCTCGTCTCCCTGTTCTCATACTACCCACATGGCATTGTGGTGACGGCTGTTCGTGTCCCCCACCAGCTCCTTGAGAGAAGGAGCCGGGTCTCGTGCACCACTGAATCTCCAGGGCAGCCCCACCACTGAGAAGGAGCTCACAAATGTGTCAAACACGATGGACGGCATGGCCAGACTTCAGCCTGGGCTCTGGACCCACAGAATGTCGGAGCCACAGAGAGCCTCGAGCATCACCTCGGGCCAGCCCCTCCTGTGTGCAGAGGGAGAACCAGAAGTCCTGCAAGGCTCTGCGTCTCCGCGGACCCCAACATCTCTCGCCTGCCCTCGACCCCAGAGGAAACCTGCAGCCAAGCAGAGCTCAGCCACTGCAAGAGGCCACCTGTTCTGCTGAGTGCTGAGGTTGGCGCCTTCCACGTCACGGGGAAAGCAAGACCTCCTGGTATTAAGTTCCACATGCTGGGCACTGTGCTCAGTGCTTAGCAAACATGTCCTCACCCAAAGCCCACTGCAGCGCCCATCCCACAGATCGTCACTGTTATTAGTCTCATTTCCTGAAGCACAGGGAGGCTGGAGCCTCTGCGGTCAGCACGCGGTAGAGTCAGGATCCCTGAGTCAGGACGCCTGTCGCTCCGGCACTGGCGCTGTCAGTCACCGTCGAGTCACTCTGTTCCCAAAGACTTGTCATCTGGGGTGCCTGGCTGGCTCAGTCGGTAGACCACGCGACTCCTGACCTCAGGGTCATGAGTTCAAGCCGCACGGTGGGCGTGGAGCCTACTTTAAACACAAACAACCACACCGAAGACTTGTCTTCTGTCGATGTTGGTGTTAGCCACGGACCACTTTCCTTTAAAGCATTCTGTCCTGGAACCAGTTTGGCCACTGGGAGGCCTCCACAGCAGCCTGCGTTCCTGCCTTCCAGAGAAATCCTTGTCACCATTTCAAATATGAAGACAATTTGTGCCTCCCTCTATCTGGGGGCAGGGGGGTAATCCACAGAGCTCAGCGGCTATGCTCTGAGACACGCTGTCCAAAGAGCACACAGGCCTTCTTTCACGCCACTTTCTAGAAGGCCCCCGTGGGGCCGGTACGCTGTAAGGAGAGACCAGAAGGAGAGCTCAGCCAACCTGTAGCAGAAAAGTTACTATATTCTTCTATCAAAGGTGTCTGCCCTTCACGTCATTCATCAAGCCTCTTCCTTAGATGAGCTGCTGCCCAAAGAGATTTTGAGATGTGCGTTCACAAACGGAATGAATGGCCCTGAACTTGGTGACCAGTGGGGAGCCTTCTGAGGTTTTTTGAAAGGGGGCTTGAAATTGGGTCAAGGCTGTGCTTTGGCAGGGTGTGCAAGTGGCAATAGGGTGGACCGTGGCCAAGGGAGGTGGGGCGGGAGGGTGTGGGGGAGAAGCTGGCAGAACGCTGCAGAGCACAGGACAGGACTGGTGTGTGGAGGCAGCCCTGGGGCAGGGGACTGGGATCTATGGGAGGAAGGAGCAGCCCTACTGAGGCAATGGTCCCTGTGACAAAGGTGCCCTTGACACAGCTGGGTCACAGAGCCTGCAAGAGGCAGATGGCCACAGGCTTGGGTTGCAAAGAATACAGCTTCAGGGGCTGAGTAGAAGGAGCTCGTCTGGGAGCCAGTTAGTTTGAGAAAGGCGAGCAGGGGCAAGTGGGGCCTGATGTTCATGGGGGCAGAATATGGAGAGAAAGTGGTGAGACATGGGGGCAGGGGGTAAGGAGTGACGGCAGAATCGGCGTGGGGCGGCTGGAGGGACAGGCGGGGGGCAGTGGGGAGCTGGCAGAGCAGGTGTGGAAGGACTGTGGGGGCCAGCCAGCACCCGGCGAGCCCAGTGCTGTTGGGAAGGGAGTGGCAGCACAGCCCCCGGCAGGCATGGGGATGGTGGGTGGACTGCCAGCCCCCGCCTTTTGCACTGGTGGGAGGTGTTAGATTCTAGAAGGCAGCTAGTGGGGCGGGTCATTGTATCTGTGAGCTCTATATAACCAAACGCTGAAAATCACCGTGAAGTCCCACTGCTGAGGTGGGGAGGGCTAGAGGGTCGATGTTCTTTGGCTTCCCTTGGAAAACAGCCCACTGCTTTCCGTTGAAACCACTCCTCGTCAGGGAAGGTGACAGGGTCTGTCTCACACTGGGTGGGGGCCCTGGGAGGCCCACAGCCCCCTTCTCCCTTTAGGTGAGGCCGAGGCCTAGAGAGGGGCTGCTGAGGTCCCCGCAGCACCTCCATGTGGCATTAGTGTCTCGGCCCCTTACTGGCTGGCCCTTAGTTTACANCGGCCCCTTACTGGCTGGCCCTTAGTTTACAGATTATGATTTATTAGAAACAAATCTCTATCTTCTGAGTCCCAAGTTTAAACAGAAGATACTCATTTACAACTTTCCTCTTAGGCAAAAGAAGATGCTTGTGAATTTTCAAGATTTAGAAGCAGTTAATTTGCAAAGCAGTGTTGCAGTTCTGCCAGATGTTTTGGAATTAAACTTCTAGCATCATCGGGTGCATTTTCTCTCAATGTGGGGTCAAGGGGTAGAGTTCTAATGTCTGGATTTAAGTTCACTACGCTCACGGTCTTGGCACTGTTGGAGACCGAGGTACCACCTCAGAAAACTTCCCAAGTATGTGCAGCCCCCCTTTTTAAGTACCAGACATCATGTGCTGGCCTTTTTTTTCCTGGTACCTTTATTTTTTTAAATAGCTGTGACAAAACCAGCCCATCTTCATTAAAGAAACTTAAAAGGTCTGTAAAAACCTTGAAAAACATAATAAAATTCATCCACAAACCCATTTTTTTTTTTAAGATTTTATTTATTTATTTGACAGAGATAGAGACAGCCAGCGAGAGAGGGAACACAAGCAGGGGGAGTGGGAGAGGAA
>NC_048226.1:1630477-1641957 GCF_002007445.2 Ailuropoda melanoleuca
ATATATATATATATATAATATATATGTGTGTGTGTATATATATATGAGTGTGTGTGTGTGTGTATGGTTGGAGCTCATGTTGTAGTTTTTATTACATAGACTGTTTTTTAACTTCTCATGGGTATCGTAAATACATTTCCAAGTTAGTACATATACTGGTACTTCCTTCTTTAAAGTGGCTCACAGTATTTCATCAGCCATTCCTCAAACGAGCGCTGAGGTTGTTTTTAGGTTGGGGCTCCCGGAGAAGATACTGCAGTAAATGTCCTTGTACAGGTTCTTTACCCACGAGTGCTGGTATTTCCACAGGGTCATCTCAGCATTGGTATAGCAATGACGTAAGTCCTTTTTGTAGATACTATCAATGTATCCTACAAGGCAGGTTGGGAGTGTGTCTCTTTTCCCACATTCCTACCAAGAATGATTCCATTGTTTTCTAAGTTTTGCCAATCTGATGGTGTAGGGGGGAAAGGACATATTTCAAATCGGGTTTTCTTCATTAGCAAGGTTGAACATCTTTCCTGGGTATATTGACTCTCTGTATTTCCCTGCAAGTTGCTTGTTCATGATGTATGCCCATTTTCCTGTTGGGTGATGTGTTTTCTTCATTTACTTAGAGGAGGTCTTTATAACATAGTGAATATTAACCCTCTGTTTACTGTATGTTGCAAATGTTTTCTTCTAGCCTGACATTTAGCTTCTGATTCTATTTGCATTGTTTTTCATCCCTTGGAATGAATGAGGGACACAGAACGTGCTCTCATCTTTCCCTGCTGATTCAGAGCTCTTGTGACAGAGTTCCAGGGCTGGACAGGAATTAAGAGGACAATTCAGAGATGTCCTCAGGGCATTTCAGCCCGCTGCTGCCTGCCCTACGGCTGTTGTTTCATTGGTGGTTTGTTTTAGTTTCTTTTTTGCTCCATAGGATCTGCTGTCATCACATCCACCTGCTGGTGGCTGACACTTGTTTCTTCCCATGTGCCTGTTTTTATCGTGTCCCCATCTGATCACAAGTTGCTGTTTCTCATCCTGCATGGTCTAGACAACCACACACCCCAACTTGCCAGTATTCTGCCTAAAAGGGAATAAAACAGGCTGTGGGTTGGGCACTGGCAGCCTTTGTTGAGAGCAGAGTGCACAGGCTGTGGTGAATGGCCTTGGGACATCTGTGCTGGAAGCTTAGAAACCTCGTTCTGGTCGCTGAGATGATAATGGGTACTTTCCAGATGGATGAGGTGCTTCCTTCCAGGAGAGACACCCTGATGGCATGGGTGCTCGGAGCCCAGATGTCCTGTGTAACTGCCAGGGTCGCCGTGGCACCACACCGCCCCTCCTTCCCCGCTGCCATCCCGAGCCATCTGTCCCCAGTGCCTGCCAGTCCCACCAGACAGACACACCCAGTTCTCACCAGTCCTTGTCCATAAAGCCTCACCAGGGTTCTGCCAACTTCCCAGCCACTTTATCGGGATCACTTTGTAGCTACTGTTACAGTTCGTTAGCATCTGTTTTCCCTGCTTCTGTGGTGCACCTGGAGGGCAAGGACCCACATCGCATGCATTTCTGCAGTATTTAAACAATGGAGCACAGGGCTTAGAGCACAGTAGGGAGCTGGTGAGTGTTTGGTACCTAAGTCTCTCTTTGCATCCCTCAGTCACACACCCTGCGGTACCTATCCAGGAGGTACCCAGATTTACCAATAGCACTATTTAAAATTGTCATTTAATCATTACCGTTGAAAGATATTATGCAACTTGTTAACAAAACACTAAGTAAGAAAACAGAAATGGCAAGTCCGTTTTATTTCATGGCCACTCTGACGACTGTTTTGGGTCTGCTTCTCTAATGAGAGCGAAGAAAGCCCATGCTCAGCTAGTGATGCATGTCACGGGTAGAGGAGGGCATGCTCTCCGTTCAGGTGCTGTGTCCGTGTCGTGGCCAACCCACCAGGAAGGGCAAGCATATGCACAGAATATTCATGGCAGGCATTATAGGTTGAATTGTGTTCTCCCAGAATTCATGTGTTGAAGTCCTAAGCCCCAGTATTTCAGAATTTACCTATTTGGATATACAGTCCTTGCAGGTGTAACTAGGAATACTTAAACTGCAGAATAACACGGAGGGACACGCATGACCCAGCTAACTGGAGCATCACGCGAGGTCTTTGATACCAAGGTTTAGCATTATGAAGATTTTAGTTTGTTCCAAACCCGTGTATAGATTTGATACAATTTTAGTAATTGTCCCAATGAGATTTCTTTTAAATGAAAGTTAATTCTGAAATTCCTATGGGCCAATAAGTACAAAAATAGCCAGTAAAATCCTGATACACAGAGTACTGAGGAGTAATGAAAATAGGTATGTTAAAGCCTGAATAATTAAAATGTGATAAATTGAACTGAAAAATCAAATTATTGAATAAAAAGACCTGAAAGAGACCCAAGTCTCTATAGAAATGTGCTGTGTGATGAAGGAAGCATTTTCAGTTAGTGAGAAAAGGAAAAAATTAGTACATAGTTTGAGGTCAACTGACTAATCGTTTGGAAAGACATGAAGTCAAACATATCGAAAATAAATTTCAGATTTATTAAAGATAAATATGAAACTTTAAAAGTAGTCTAGGAAAATATGGGTGAATATTTTCCATAACTATAGGGTAGAGAGCAGAGAAAGAACCCCAAAGGCAGATACCACAGAGTAAAATCTGGCAGCTTTGATTATCTGTACTTTAATAATATTCTATATAAAAGCAAACAAATAGAGAGAATACTTTATAGAAAGCACACTTAAAAAGAAACTTGCATGGGACCCATATAATATTATTATATAAGGAGAGTTTCAAAATCCGTGAGGAAAAAAACCCCCAAAACAGATCATTTGTACTGCAAAAGCCTGCTGAGGATGTCCATAAAAGAACAAATGGAAAAATAAATCTGTATCAAATGAAATAAAAGAAATGGGAAAGTACCATTTATGTTCTTTAAGTCAGCAATTTCGCTTCTAGGAATTTTATACTAAAGAAGTCCTTGTTATGCTCAGAGACTTTTCTAGAAGGGTGTGTATCGTTGCATGACTTAGGTGAGCAACAAGCTGGGGGCGCCACACGGTGAAGGACCATAGAGATGGGGTCGAACGAATCACCGTGTATCCATATGAAGAAAACATGAAAAACAGATGTTCTAACACATTGAAAGATTTTCCCAGTAAGTTCTAAAGTTTCCAAAGCAGGTTACGAAACAATATAAGGATAAAAAAATACATCTTATTAGACACTTACACACACAGTAAAGGGCATAAAGAGTATTGACCTAATTAAGGTTAATTTTTACATTCATCTTTTATTTTTCTGGTTTCTACACTTGCTCCAGAAAGACTGGACAAATGTATACCAAAATGTCACCTTTGATATATATATTTTTTTGGTGGGAATTTTGAATGGCTCCTTACTCCTTTCAATTCTACCTCTTTTCCTTTTTTCAAAATCATTTTTTTCTACCAGCTTTGTTGAGATACAATGCACGTATCATCAAAGCTTCAGTAAACCCAAACTTCCTTAAAGGACTGGGTTCTTTACGTGCCTGTGTCACCCACATAGAGTGTATAGTTATTTGGATTTTGGTGCATTCAGATAGTTTTGCAACTGTCACTGCAATTAATTTTAGGATATTTCTATCACCGCGATAAGAAACTCCATACACAAGGACAGCTCGTCCCGTTCCCCCCGAGTTCTAGGCACCTGCTTCCTGTATGTACAGACGTGCCTAGTCTGGACGTTTCCTATAGGTTCATGGGGTGTGTGACCTTCTGTGTCTGCTTTCCTCCCTCAGCCCGATGCTGTCGCTGTTCATCCACGGCGTAGCGCAAGTCAGCACTTCCTGTTTGAGGCTGAAGACTATTCCATTGTATGGAGTTCCCCATTTTGTTTATCCACTCATCAGTTAATAGACATTGGGGTTCTTTCCACTTTGGGGGGCTGTTGGGAATAGTGCTGCTGTGAACGTTCATGCACAGTTTTTGTGTGGGCGGATGTTTTTATTTCTCTTGGACGTACAGCTTGGAGTGGAACGGCCGGGTCATATGGTGGCCTGGTGGTTAACCTCATGACAGAGCTGCCAGACTGTTTTCCAGAGCACTGGCACCATCTTACATTCCTGCCAGCGCTGTACAGGGCTCCGATTTCTCCACGTCTTTACCAGCACTTGCTAGTGCATTTTTTCTGTTGGAGTCATCGTAATAGGTGCGAGGTGGCAGCCACTGTGGTTTTGATTTGCATTTCCCGATGATTCATGATGTTGGACGTCTTTCCATGTGCTCATTAGTCATCTGTGTGTCTTCTTTGGAGTAATGTTCAGATCCTTTGCTCATTTTTACTTGGGAACATCTTTTTATCATTGGGGTCTCAGTCAAAACCATGTTTAGGGACCATGTATTACTTGGGAATATTGCATAAGGAACACATGGAAAACAGAGAAATTCCAAATATCTGGATGCTGAAGATTGCTTGGTACCGCCCAGCCGGAGGCGGTGTGTAAGAATGGAGTGTGATCGCCAGTCTTTCCTCCTGCTGGTGCCAGCGCCCACCCCTGCCTCCCCGCGCTCATCCGCAGCCGCCTCCCACAGGTTCACCCACACTTAGATCCGGGCGGCGGCCTGTGGGGGCTGTGTCAAGGCCGCCTGGACAAACATTTGACCCTCTGGCCTCATTGCCATCCCTTTCCTGGGGAAGCTGAGCCCCGTGTCCTGAGGGAACCTTCAGACGTAAAGAACCTGGTCTTTTAAAGAAGTTTGGGTTTACTGAAGATTTTCTGGAAATTTCACATACACACACACACTCAGATCTCATTCACAAAATGACTTGCCCACATTAAGGCCAAAACTACATATTTAGCAGGTTGCAACTTTTCCACTTTATTTCTGCAAAACCAAGGAATTCTTTTAACATTACTTTACCTGGTTGACACCAGGCCTCTTCTGTAAGCTATAGTGAACCTGTTTGTATGTGTCCCAGACTGGTGTCTTGGGGCCCCTCTGGCCTCCTCCTCTGTGCTTCTAGGCTGACTCCCCCTTCTGATTGGGACTCATTTCATTTCATTTCTTTGATTGGCATAAAACCACCAGGATTTTAGGGGTGCCTGGGTGGCTCAGTCGGTTAAGCGTCTGCCTTTGGCTCAGGTCATGATCCTGGGGTCCTGGGATTGAGCCCTGCGTGGGGCTCCCTGCTCAGTGGCGAGTCTGCTTCTCCCTCTCCCTCTACCCCTGCCCCCTACCCCCACTCACTCTCTTTCTCTCTTTCTCTCTCTCTCTCAAATAAGTCTTTAAAAAAAAAAAAAAAACCCAAGCACCACCAGAATTTTATTATGCTCACAGGTTCTTTGGGATAGGGGCTTAGGGTGCAGTAAGGACGCTTATCTCCACTCCACAATGTGCCACCTGCTAGATGTCACACAGTGTCACTTCCACTGTATTTTGTTGATCAAGGTATTTGCGGGATAATCTAACTTCAACCTTTGATGGATGGTGTATAAAAGAATCTGTGGCTATGTTTTTTAGATCTACAAAGTTCCCCATCAACACTTGTTAGATGAAGAATGAATTCACAAACAAACTCTGACATCTCTAGTAGACGGGGTCGCGTATCAGCCAGTGAGAACCTAATTCTGCAGGATCGCTACGAATGGTGGGACTGAGGAGAACCTGCTGTGTTTCACGCCCCCTCATCAGAGAGCTCTTCACGCACTCCCCTCTGCTCCCGGCTCTGGCCTGTGGCATTGCAGTCTTGATCCAATGCGAAACCCAAGAATAGGGATCTTCTTTTTTTTTTTTAAGATTTTATTTTATTTATTTGACAGAAAGAGACAGCAAGAGAGGGAACACAAGAAGGGGAGTGTGAGAGGGAGAAGCATGCTTCCCGCCGAGCAGGGAGCCCGATGCGGGACTAGATCCCAGGACCCTGGGAACATGACCTGAGCTGAAGGCAGATGCTTAATGCCTGAGCCACCCAGGCGCCCCCCAAGAATAGGGATCTTGCCCCCAAGAGGATTTAAAAACCATCATAAGACTCAAAGAAGGCTGAACATAGAGCTTCATATTTAAAATGTATTTCTTGGGGCGCCTGGGTGGCTCAGTCATTAAGCGTCTGCCTTCAGCTCAGGGCATGATTCCAGCATTCTGGGATCGAGCCCCACATCAGATTCCTCCACTAGGAGCCTGCTTCTTCCTCTCCCACTGCCCCTGCTTGTGTTCCCCCTCTCGCTGGCTGTCTCTCTCTGTCAAATAAATAAATAAAAATCTTTAAAAAAAATAAAAATAAATAAATAAATTGTATTTCTTCTAAGCAGCATATAATTGTGAAAGATATTTCACTTGGTATAGATTTCTAAGTAGACTGGTTTTTTCTCTCTCTTTGGGTACTTTAAAATGCATCTTCCCACTTGCATTGTTTCTGACATGAAATCAGCTGTCATATGCATCTGTTTCCCTGTGTGTCATCGTGTCTTTTTCCCCTCTGGACACTTTGAAGATTGTGTGGCTGCTTTTGAACAGTTTACGATGTGGTTTGCTGTAATTGGCAGGGTTCCTGTGCTTGGGGTCCGTTAGGCTTCTTGCATCTGTAGATTCCTAACATCAAATCTGAAAAGTTTCCAGCCATTAGTGCTTCAGATAGCTTTCTGTCTCCCTTCTCTCTCTTCTCTTTGGAGGCCCCAGTTGCACGCACACAGGGCACTTGAGGCTTTCACAGCTCGCACACTGATGCACATTTCACTTAAAAATTCTTATTTTTTTCGTTTGGCATCCTTCCCATTGCTGTGTGTGCAAGCCCACTTACGCCTTTCGTGCATCTAGTGCACTTTTCATCCCGTGCGTTGTCGTCTCCACTTCCGGGAATGTCATGTGGGTCTTTTTTATGTCTTCCTCGGCTCTACTTAGACGTGTGAACATATGGAATACGCTTATAAAACCAGTTTCAGTGTGTTGGCTGATTCCAAGATCTGTGTCACTTCTGCATAGTTCTGCCTGGTTGATTTCGCTTCTTTTTATGGGTTATACTTTCCTGCTTCATTACATGCCTGGTAATTTTTTATCTGGTGGTAGACATTGTGACGTTTCAGTTGTTGGTGTGGAAACTTTTAAGGCAGGAAGTTGGGGGTGATTGTAGAGCTGATTTGTTCCCGTCTCTCAGAGACTGCTGTTGTTCATCGCCTCGTACACACGGACTCGAAAACCATTGTTTCCTATGTCTCTGTGTCTCTGGTTGTTTTGGGCTGGAAGCATATTGGCTGGAAGCATAGCTCCCGTTATGATTATTTGTTAAATGCTTAACCAAGGTCACCCCTCTTTTGGAGAGCTGTCAGCATGACTCATACCTTGCTTCCCGAATGCACGGCCTTCGGGACCTTCCGCTGTGTCCAGGATAGATGAAATGGGGTCATGGCAGAGGTCATCCCTGGCCTACCGTGGGAAACAGCCTCCAGGGGGATGCAGCCAGTCAGAACCAAAGTGACAAGGAAAAAGGGAGACAGACCATTTTCGAAGGAGGACCAGTTAAATTGACACAAGGATATTAGGCCGTGAAAGAAATAGACTTGGGAAAACAGTGTAGCCTTTCTTTGTCTAAAGGGCAAGCGCAAAGGCAGGTCTAGGGCCTGCAGAGGAGATGTTAAAAGAGAAAGACAGTCATTTTGGGGATGTGGTGACCATCCTGTCGCTGGAGAAGTTCCTGCTTCATGATCCTTATTGTGTGACCTTGGCTTCCTGTGTGACCTTGGCTATGGGGGCTCCACGAGCATGTCGGTGTCCCGCAGAAGGAGGAGCTTTCCTGATCCTCACTCAGGGACTTCTGCTCACACCCCACAGGCTGAGCTGTGTCCCTGGCCTCCCGTCCTTCTAATGGGGTGCACACAGCATCGCTCCGAACAAGTCAGGGTTCCATGAGCGTGGGAGAGGAGGCACACCGGCAGGTCACGAGCGGTCCTCTCTGCAGGGGAGGAGGCGGGGGGGGGCGGGTTTCCGCAGGAGGATTGGGCAGCGTTGCAGTTGAAGGGCCCAAGACAGGCGGATCTTCTCAGGAGGCCCTTGGAGTCAGGGTCTGGAAGTGCAGAGGCAAATCGAGACAGGGGCAGTCTGGGGTCTCGTTGATGCACGGTGAGAGGTGGAGGCAGAGGGGAAAGGATCCATGGACAAAGCGGGAGGACCAAACTCAGGAATGGCAGCATGGGCTGCTCCGTGGACCCTGGGTGCCCCGACAGGGTCTCAGGGGCACGCGCGTTTAAACTGCTTTCATCCCGGCACTAAGACGTTAGTCACCCTTTCCACGCACTGCTGGTACGTAAGCATCGGTGGGGAAAACCTGCTGGAGCCTCAGCATGCGTCAGGGCCGTGGCCCCAAACTGCCCTCGTGGCCCCTGGATTTTTTATCACCACACACTTGCAGCAAAAAATAATTTCAGAATTTCAAAATGCTGGTTTCACTGAAGTATGCCCTTGATGGAGCTGTAAAAAGTACTAATTTGAGTGAACCCCAAAATGGGAAGTATGCATAAAGTGACTTCTGCTGCGTACCAGAGCTTGGTGGTTGTGTCAAGGAAAAACACATGCACAGTTGTTCGAGTTGCAAGCTAAACTAGTTGCTTTTTTTTATGAAACACCATTTCTTACTTGAAGAAATGACAAACAAACTCACTACGGTTATTTAAATTTGTGTGTTTGGCAAAGATATTTTCACAAAAAGTTGAAACGAACCTGTCACATCAAGGAAGACAGTTGACAGTATTTCCTGTCAGTGATAGAATGAAAGCTTTCCCATGAAAATTTGAATTTTGGAAAACTTGTATCCACCACCGTGGTCTTGACCAATACTTAGAGCTCTTTCTGATGAAAAGCATGGTGATTTTAAAAATATCATTTATTGTAATGGGTCAGCATTTGGATCCATATAATTTGATGAACCAGTATTTTCCTAGTGACCGATACATCGTGTTCAAAATCCTGTGTCAGCAAGGAGCCGTTCAAAGTGTTAGACCAATCTATTTTAATGGAACAGAATATTGAAAAATTCACTGATACAGTTTTGGAGTTCATATTGCGATGAACCTTTAAGAAACAACCACTTGTCAAGACTTAGGAAAACGTCAAAGAAGAATAGGCACCATTATCGGGGAAACTTCTCCCTCCTCCAGCTCCCCGTCTATGTGAGGGCATGTTTTCTTCGTGTACCGCAGGTAACACAACACGTCGTAATAAGCTGTGTGCACAGCAGGCATTAGAATCCAGCCGTCACCTATTAAAGGCTCTAAATCAATCGCAAACATGCCAAACAGTGATTCAGGAATAATTTCTCTCCTGAAAAGGTATTTATATAAAGGAAAAACCCTTGAGACATTTCCAGTAAGATCAGAAACAAGGCAAAAATGCCCACTCTGTACCAGCCTTCAACGTTGTAGGAGATACTAGCCCATCCCACTAGAGAAAATCAGAGGCCAACACGTGTCACCAGAANTCAGAGGCCAACATGTGTCACCAGAAGAAGGAAACAGCCTCTTTTCAATTATATGCTAGCACACCTGCTGAACCCCAGTGGGCCGGTGAACAAAGTAACTGAAATAATAGAATGATTCAGTGAAGTGGCACAGCACAATGTTAACACACGGAACTTAGTCGTCCTCCTACATGTGAACAGTGGATGGAAGATATGATGGTACGGGAACCCCATGGACTATAGTCCTCCTACATATGAACAGTGAATGGGAGATATGANTGGTCTTGACCAATACTTAGAGCTCTTTCTGATGAAAAGCATGGTGATTTTAAAAATATCATTTATTGTAATGGGTCAGCATTTGGATCCATATAATTTGATGAACCAGTATTTTCCTAGTGACCGATACATCGTGTTCAAAATCCTGTGTCAGCAAGGAGCCGTTCAAAGTGTTAGACCAATCTATTTTAATGGAACAGAATATTGAAAAATTCACTGATACAGTTTTGGAGTTCATATTGCAATGAACCTTTAAGAAACAACCACTTGTCAAGACTTAGGAAAACGTCAAAGAAGAATAGGCACCATTATCGGGGAAACTTCTCCCTCCTCCAGCTCCCCGTCTATGTGAGGGCATGTTTTCTTCGTGTACCGCAGGTAACACAACACGTCGTAATAGGCTGTGTGCACAGCAGGCATTAGAATCCAGCCGTCTCCTATTAAAGGCTCTAAATCAATCGCAAACATGCCAAACAGTGATTCAGGAATAATTTCTCTTCTGAAAAGGTATTTATATAAAGGAAAAACCCTTGAGACATTTCCAGTAAGATCAGAAACAAGGCAAAAATGCCCACTCTGTACCAGCCTTCAACGTTGTAGGAGATACTAGCCCATCCCACTAGAGAAACCAGAGGCCAACACGTGTCACCAGAAGAAGGAAACAGCCTCCTTTCAATTATACGCTAGCACACCTGCTGAACCCAGTGGGCCAGGGAACAAAGTAACTGAAATAATAGAATGATTCAGTGAAGTGGCACAGCACGATATTAACACACGGAACTTAGTAGTCCTCCTACATGTGAACAGTGGATGGAAGGTATGATGGTACGGGAACCCCATTGACTATAGTCCTCCTACATGTGAACAGTGGATGGAAGATATGACGGTACGGGAACCCCATGGACTATAGTCCTCCTACATATGAACAGTGGATGGAAGATATGATGGTACGGGAACCCCATGGACTATAGTCCTCCTACATATGAACAGTGGATGGAAGATATGACGGTACGGGAACCCCATGGACTATAGTCCTCCTACATATGAACAGTGGATGGAAGATATGACGGTACGGGAACCCCATGGACTATAGTCCTCCTACATATGAACAGTGGATGGAAGATATGACGGTACGGGAACCCCATGGACTATAGTCCTCCTACATATGAACAGTGGATGGAAGATATGACGGTACGGGAACCCCATGGACTATAGTCCTCCTACATATGAACAGTGGATGGAAGATATGACGGTACGGGAACCCCATGGACTATAGTCCTCCTACATATGAACAGTGGATGGAAGATATGACGGTACGGGAACCCCATGGACTATAGTCCTCCTACATATGAACAGTGGATGGAAGATATGACGGTACGGGAACCCCATGGACTATAGTCCTCCTACATATGAACAGTGGATGGAAGATATGACGGTACGGGAACCCCATGGACTATAGTCCTCCTACATATGAACAGTGGATGGAAGATATGACGGTACGGGAACCCCATGGACTATAGTCCTCCTACATATGAACAGTGGATGGAAGATATGACGGTACGGGAACCCCATGGACTATAGTCCTCCTACATATGAACAGTGGATGGAAGATATGACGGTACGGGAACCCCATGGACTATAGTCCTCCTACATATGAACAGTGGATGGAAGATATGACGGTACGGGAACCCCATGGACTATAGTCCTCCTACATATGAACAGTGGATGG
>NC_048226.1:1644537-1646578 GCF_002007445.2 Ailuropoda melanoleuca
GGGAAAACAGTGTAGCCTTTCTTTGTCTAAAGGGCAAGCGCAAAGGCAGGTCTAGGGCCTGCAGAGGAGATGTTAAAAGAGAAAGACAGTCATTTTGGGGATGTGGTGACCATCCTGTCGCTGGAGAAGTTCCTGCTTCATGATCCTTATTGTGTGACCTTGGCTTCCTGTGTGACCTTGGCTATGGGGGCTCCACGAGCACGTCAGTGTCCCGCAGAAGGAGGAGCTTTCCTGATCCTCACTCAGGGACTTCTGCTCACACCCCACAGGTCTGAGCTGTGTCCCTGGCCTCCCGTCCTTCTAATGGGGTGCACACAGCATCGCTCCGAACAAGTCAGGGTTCCATGAGCGTGGGAGAGGAGGCACACCGGCAGGTCACGAGCGGTCCTCTCTGCAGGGGAGGAGGCGGGGGGGGGCGGGTTTCCGCAGGAGGATTGGGCAGCGTTGCAGTTGAAGGGCCCAAGACAGGCGGATCTTCTCAGGAGGCCCTTGGAGTCAGGGTCTGGAAGTGCAGAGGCAAATCGAGACAGGGGCAGTCTGGGGTCTCGTTGATGCACGGTGAGAGGTGGAGGCAGAGGGGAAAGGATCCATGGACAAAGCGGGAGGACCAAACTCAGGAATGGCAGCATGGGCTGCTCCGTGGACCCTGGGTGCCCCGACAGGGTCTCAGGGGCACGCGCGTTTAAACTGCTTTCATCCCGGCACTAAGACGTTAGTCACCCTTTCCACGCACTGCTGGTACGTAAGCATCGGTGGGGAAAACCTGCTGGAGCCTCAGCATGCGTCAGGGCCGTGGCCCCAAACTGCCCTCGTGGCCCCTGGATTTTTTATCACCACACACTTGCAGCAAAAAATAATTTCAGAATTTCAAAATGCTGGTTTCACTGAAGTATGCCCTTGATGGAGCTGTAAAAAGTACTAATTTGAGTGAACCCCAAAATGGGAAGTATGCATAAAGTGACTTCTGCTGCGTACCAGAGCTTGGTGGTTGTGTCAAGGAAAAACACATGCACAGTTGTTCGAGTTGCAAGCTAAACTACTTGCTTTTTTTTATGAGACACCATTTCTTACTTGAAGGAATGACAAACAAACTCACTACGGTTATTTAAATTTGTGTGTTTGGCAAAGATATTTTCACAAAAAGTTAAAACGAACCTGTCACGTCAAGGAAGACAGTTGACAGTATTTCCTGTCAGTGATAGAATGAAAGCTTTCCCATGAAAATTTGAATTTTGGAAAACTTGTATCCACCACCGTGGTCTTGACCAATACTTAGAGCTCTTTCTGATGAAAAGCATGGTGATTTTAAAAATATCATTTATTGTAATGGGTCAGCATTTGGATCCATATAATTTGATGAACCAGTATTTTCCTAGTGACCGATACATCGTGTTCAAAATCCTGTGTCAGCAAGGAGCCGTTCAAAGTGTTAGACCAATCTATTTTAATGGAACAGAATATTGAAAAATTCACTGATACAGTTTTGGAGTTCATATTGCAATGAACCTTTAAGAAACAACCACTTGTCAAGACTTAGGAAAACGTCAAAGAAGAATAGGCACCATTATCGGGGAAACTTCTCCCTCCTCCAGCTCCCCGTCTATGTGAGGGCATGTTTTCTTCGTGTACCGCAGGTAACACAACACGTCGTAATAGGCTGTGTGCACAGCAGGCATTAGAATCCAGCCGTCTCCTATTAAAGGCTCTAAATCAATCGCAAACATGCCAAACAGTGATTCAGGAATAATTTCTCTTCTGAAAAGGTATTTATATAAAGGAAAAACCCTTGAGACATTTCCAGTAAGATCAGAAACAAGGCAAAAATGCCCACTCTGTACCAGCCTTCAACGTTGTAGGAGATACTAGCCCATCCCACTAGAGAAATCAGAGGCCAACACGTGTCACCAGAAGAAGGAAACAGCCTCCTTTCAATTATACGCTAGCACACCTGCTGAACCCAGTGGGCCAGGGAACAAAGTAACTGAAATAATAGAATGATTCAGTGAAGTGGCACAGCACGATATTAACACACGGAACTTAG
>NC_048226.1:1647414-1672088 GCF_002007445.2 Ailuropoda melanoleuca
GCTGTGTGCACAGCAGGCATTAGAATCCAGCCGTCTCCTATTAAAGGCTCTAAATCAATCGCAAACATGCCAAACAGTGATTCAGGAATAATTTCTCTTCTGAAAAGGTATTTATATAAAGGAAAAACCCTTGAGACATTTCCAGTAAGATCAGAAACAAGGCAAAAATGCCCACTCTGTACCAGCCTTCAACGTTGTAGGAGATACTAGCCCATCCCACTAGAGAAACCAGAGGCCAACACGTGTCACCAGAAGAAGGAAACAGCCTCCTTTCAATTATACGCTAGCACACCTGCTGAACCCAGTGGGCCAGGGAACAAAGTAACTGAAATAATAGAATGATTCAGTGAAGTGGCACAGCACGATATTAACACACGGAACTTAGTAGTCCTCCTACGTATGAACAGTGAATGGAAGATATGATGGTACGGGAAACCCCATGGACTATAGTCCTCCTACATATGAACAGTGAATGGAAGATATGATGGTACGGGAACCCCACTGACTATAGTAACAGAGATGATTAAAGACTTAGGAGTAATTTTAGTAAGTATGCAAAATACAAGTATATGTGAAGAAAAGTTTTAAACGCTCCTGAAAGACACAAAAGCAGGCTCAAACAAATGGGAAAACATCCCCTGTTCTTGGGGGAGACAACTCAGCATCACAAAGACGTCAGTTATCCTTATTTAATTTATAAATTTAATGTAAACCAAATACGAACACCAGCAAGCTAGTTGATGGAGTTAAATAAGTTGATATTAAAGTTCATGTAAAAAAAAATATATATCTGAGAAGAGCCAAGACAACACTGAAAAACTGGAAGAGAGGAACAGCCCTCGGACAGTGCACCCTACAATAAAGCCTCTATAATTGAAATTGCGTAGTACTGATGTTCATAAACAATGGCCAGTAGGATAGAAGAGAAAGTCCAGAATTAGCTCCAAATGCATGTGGGGATTCATTATATGATAAAGGTGGCCCCTCAGGTCCCTGCACTGTGAACAGACGTGGCCGGGGAGCCGGATAGCCATTCCGAGGAAGATAAGTTAGGTCTGCATCACGCGCCCGACGCAAGAATAGCTTCCCGTGGATTAGGGACCTAAGTGTAAGGAGTGGGGGCGGGAACGTATCAGAGGAAAACACGGGTGAGAACTTGGCGTAGGAAATGGCTCTCTAGGACTCCATAAAAGCGCTTTCTGGTATTTTAATAACAAAGATAATAAAAGAAAAGATTGATAAATCTGACTACATAAAAATAGAAAGTTGTTCAGTCATCATCAGCAAAGTCAGAAGACAGGAGACCAACTAGGAGAACATTCACAGCAAGGACTCGATATCCCTTAATATGTGACGAGCTCTTGAAAATTGAGGGGCAAAGGGCCAAAATCCAACAGGAAATTGGAGAAGAGACAGAACAGACAGTTCACTGAAAGGATAGAAAAATGGTCCGCGTGCACCAGATAATGTCCAAATCCATAATGAGAGAGAAATGCCGATTGAGACGATACTGGAAAAATTAAACAGTGTGCGGCCTATTCTGGCCAAGACTGCGGGGCAGCAGGCGTCTCGGACACTGTTGTTGGGAAGGCAAATCGGTACGCCCCTTCTGGGGGAAATTCGGCAACACTTGGCACAGCTACATCTGTGCTTGCGTGGCAGCCCGGCAGTCCCGCTTCCGGGAGAGGTGTTCTTCTGGCCGAATCTGCAGGTACGCTTCCTACCACTGGGGAATACACGCGCAGCATGAGAAACACCCGGATGTTCGTACACACGGAAGAGGCAGAATGAGCCCTGGCAGTCTGCGTCCCGCGGCACTGCCAGTGGTCGGGGTGCGTTCCAGGACACGCTGTTAAGTGGAATAAGCTGGGCCCCAGAGAGCCTCCAGGGCACAGAGCCCTTCATAGGAGAAAGGGGAGAAGGTAAGAAGATACACAAATACATGCTCATTTGTGCAAAAATACAGCAAGGACAAAGCAGACACTTCAGGGATTGGTTACCTATGGGGGTGGACGGGGCAGTGTGGGTGCGGACGGAGGGACAGCGCCCTGGCTCCTAGAACCAGCCGCTTGACGGTCTGTGGCGATGGGCTGTCGCCCTGCTTGTGTGGTTCTGTCCGTGGGAACCTTTGGTGTGACCCGTGTGAAAGTATTTGTGCGAGGTGTTGAGCAGTGTGAAAGATGCTTGCTTCCCTACGACTGTTACAGCCGACTGCAGCCACTCACGAACCTGGCACCGTGAGCGACCCTACGCCATGCCCTACTGCACAGAGCAGAAGACTTTTTCCTGACCAAAGAACATGGAGGATTGTTTTAACCAAGTCCTGCCCACCAGGGCACTGGTTTTCTTTTCTTTCTTTTTTTTTTTTTAAAGACTATTTTTAAGTGATCTCTACCCCCGACGTGGGACTCGAACTCACAACCCTGAGATCAAGAGGCCAGGCTCCACCAACTGAGCCAGCCCCCATAGAGCACTGGTTTCCAGTGCTCAGTAACCATCCCGTTTCTCCTTTCTAGCCCTTATAGGGGAAAGATTTACGTAACCGGAAATGCCCACTTACACTTCGTACTGAGAATTCCTTTATAGCTCAGTGTTTTGGCCAAATTTTGCAAACGTGTAAATGAATAATGGGCATTTCATCTTCCTTGAGTTCCTCTGCACCGTGCACGGATACCAATGCTATGGCCCCCGTGAAGTCATCCCAGGTGCCAGGCAGGGGCGGGAGCCAGGCAGGAGCGGGCACCGGCTGACTCACTGGCTGCTGACCAGACCTGAGTGGTCCTCAAGGATCTGTGTTTCGGGTTGCACACCTAAAATCCTGGGCACACTTGCCCCTTTGCCACCCACCTTGGGCACGTGGCTGACGCTGTTTTTTCTCATTCCAGGAATGACCATCCCCGAGGAGGACGCCGAGGTGGGACAGGGCAGCAAGTACTGCCTGGTGGCCATCGGAAGACTCCAGGTGAGGGGGGGCCACGGCTTTCTGCGGGTTCAGAGCAGGGCTCGTGATTCCAGGGAGCAAGCACACAGCTTTGCCCTTTCCGACCCCCATGTGCCCAGTGTTCTCTGGTTTCCAGTCCCTCTGGGCAGGGGTGAGGCTGAATCTGGGAGCACACAGGGAGACGTGCAGTGGAGTTCTTGCCGCGTGGAGGGCCTCTGCCCCCACGGCAGCTGCCCGATGGCCTTGAACGCTCCCCTGAGTCCTCAGGATGAAGCTCTCACTCCTCCAGCCTCACCCCTCCCATCCCCCTCATGCTTGATTCCCAAGCCCCTGCATGCCTTTCCTGCAGACCCAGCAAGCACCTCCCCTTCTCGGTGGGCCCCACGGGCTGTTTCTGCTGCCTGGTGTTCCCTGCACCCCTTCTTCCCCTCCCAGAACTTCTCCTTCCACTTCTAGTTAGGCGTCTTCCAAGATCCGGCTGAAGAGACGCCTTTATCCGCTTCATCAAAATCAGTCATTCCCTCTTCCCTGCCCTCCTGGCGATGAGCTCACACGTTCACTGTCCTTCTTTATAGTCTGTCGTCTTAGTGGAGGGCATGTCCCTATCCTGGACATCCTCCTCTGAAAAGCCATGTGGGGAACGTGGCTTATTAATCTTGTGAAAATTGAACGTGCCACATAACGTCCGTAAAGCCCACTGGCTCCATGTCTGGCACACACAGTAGCCGCTCAATGGGCAGGATGCCTCCCTCCCCTTGTGGCACTGCCAGTCCTTCCCCTGCTGATGGCGGGGGACCCAGCAGACGCAGCTCGGAGGATGCTAGCCTGTCGTGCTCCTGGGTCCTAGGTCCTACCACCTTCAGACAAACTAGCGGTTTTATTTGCACATGATAAGCATTGCTTATTCCTTACAGGTGGGGGAAGAAAGGACACTTGGGTACATTCACTCCACAAATGTATACTTTCCAAATATTTTGATCAGTTCCTTAGACTCCTCAGTAAGGGGAGAGTGGGAGAAGGGAAGGGTGTTAACATTCCGGAGCACCTGCGACGTGCCTGGCATCGTGCTGGGGTTTGGCACGTGGGATCTCAGCCCACCCTATGAGATTACAGAGTTCGTTATTCTCTTGCCTGTTGAGGACACGGGGGTCAGCAATGTAAGGTGGCCATTGCTACAGTAAGTGGAAGGCGTGGCCAGGGTGCTTGGAACATTTGGGGCTCGGTGCACTAACGACACGGAAGGCTCTGTGAAATTGACGCCACGTGGATCCCTCCCACCGTCTGCCTCTCTTGCCGTCCCCGTCTGTCTCCGTCAGAACCACCTCAGTGTGGACGTCCCTTTCCAGGTGACCAGCTCTCCTGTGTGCATGGACATGAGCGGGGTGTCGGTGCCCACGGAGTTCTTATCTCGGCATAACTCTGATGGGATCATCACGTTCGTGGACCCGAGGTGCATCAGCGTGATTGGCTACCAGCCCCAGGTGGGTGGTCCTGAGCTCATGGCAGTTGGCTAGACATTTAACTTTACTTAAAATGCGCTTCTCTCTCTCATTTGTTCGAGATCCAGGAGAATGACAGTGTAGGGGATGTGGCATAAAAATCCAGATTCCTGCCCAGAGAGAGTCATGACCTTCCATAGCAAGAAAGACATTGCATGCCACGCCACTGCTTAAAATTAACTGTTCAGTTTTTGCCCTAGGCCTCCTGTCTGTCTCCCTGATTGTTCACAAACCAGAGTTAAGACGCTCTCTGTGAACGGGGCTCTCAGATCAGTTAACTTAGATGAACGCCAAACAGTACAGCTCCTTCTAGCAAACTTAAAAAACAGTATTAATGTGAAAGAGTCTGAAACGTTTTGAGGAAACATGTTCACTTAATTTTGCCTAATCCCTTGTTTCTCAGATGTTTTTGGAACCTTCTATAGGGGCATATTTTCAGGTCTTTGTTCCAGATCTTTTTTAAAAAAGTCAGCGTCATAAGAAACACAAAAAGGCAGGAGAAATTAATCTAGATTAAAATAAACCAAAGAGAGGGGCACCTTTTGGCTCAGTCAGTTAAGCATCTGCCTTCACCTCAGGTCATGATCCCAGGGTCCTGGGATCAAGCCCCGTGTCGGGCTCTCTGCTCAGTGGGGAGCCTGCTTCTCCCTCTCCCTGTGCCTGCTGTACCCCTGTCCGTGCTTTTTCTCTCTCTCTCTGTCAAATAAATTAATAAAAATCTTTAAAAAATAATAAACCAAAGAGAGAAGAACCACAGTACGCAGTGTGAGAACCTTCAGTGGGTCCTGGGGCTGAAGACAGGTAGCCAGGAAAGACATTTAGGAGATAATCGAGGAAATGTTAATATGTGTGGAATATCAGGTGATTTTATCAAACAATTACTGATTTTTTAGGTGTAATATGGCATATTGGGGTTTTGGACGATGCCATTTTTTTGAGATACACACTTCAGGGACAGGTGTCCTGCTGTCTGCTACTTTCAGATGATTCAGTAAGAGCTTTTTCAGTGTGTGTGTGTGTGTAGATACGAAAGATATTTGTGTATACTTTCATAGTTTTCATTTATATATATTTATATTTATGTACGAAAGAAAGAAAAACTCAGATGGGACAGTCTAGGTAAAGGATAATCAGGTGTTTATCACATAATTCTTTTAACTTTCCCATAGATTCAGATTTCTTCCAAAATAAAAAACATTTAAAAAAAGAAAGGAAGGAAAAGATCTCTGTTCTGAGGAACAAAATCTGGGATGCGTTGATGTGGGCATTTGAAGTACGTGTGTTATTTTAGAACTAGACACAATCCGGGGGTGCTGGCTGGCTCAGAAGAGCACGTGGCTCTTGATCTCGGGGTGGTGAGTTCAAGCCCCATGTTGGGCTAGAGACTACTTTACTAAATTAAAAAAAAAAAAAAAGGACCTAGAAACAGTCCAAATTGAACGATTGGAACCATTCGTATAATTCTACATTTCCAGATTCATGTGAACTTGAGGTTCTTGGAAGGAGCAAGGGGGGAAATTAATCAGTTTCCAAAGTCACCATAACGTCGGCTGGCAGAGTGTTTCCAGATCCATTTACCTGCCTGCACCTTCCATGAGCANAGATTCATGTGAACTTGAGGTTCTTGGAAGGAGCAAGGGGGGAAATTAATCAGTTTCCAAAGTCACCATAACCTCGGCTGGCAGAGTGTTTCCAGATCTGCACCTTCCATGAGCGTTGAGATGCTTCTCGGCGTACAGACGAGACTGCCTTCCCGCGGTCCGTGTCGGCTCCCGCGGGAGCCATTGCAGGCTTGGGCTCCAGTCAGTGGACTCGTTTCCATCCTTCGCTGCCTAAGACACACCCAGCTGGACCCCTTTCCTGTCCCACGTGTGGAGCTGCCTTGTGACGGTTTATCTGATTCTGGTTGGTTTTGTCCTGGGCTCGTGCAAGGTGCTTTGAGTAAGAAATAGACGAGCGAAGGTCAGGACGGTTACCGGACGGTCCCAGCGTCTGTCCGGCCACGAGCGCGTCCGTTTCCACATTTCAGTGGTTCCAGTTTCATCGGCAGGCACGTCTATCCTCGTGCTGTCGTTTACTTTGTTTTTATGGTTATTAAAATACGCTTATTACAGTTTGCCTCTTGAAGGCAAACCAAAATAAAACCACATTCTGAAGGTGCTGACCCAGCGCCCCGGTGAGATTAGCACGGGCAGGAGCGCCCCGGAGGCAGGCAGGCAGGGCACAGGCCAGCTCCAGCATCGCCCCAGGGCCATCCTGCGTCCACGCTCCCCCGAGGATGGGGAGCTAAGGGACGGGGGGTGAAGGGGACGCAAGAGCACTGCTGTCCAACAGCGACGGCTCCGTGATGGGAAGCAGTGTCGCGGGTTCTCACGGCTTGTCTCTTTCTTCAGGATCTTCTGGGAAAGGACATTTTGGAATTCTGCCACTCTGAGGATCAGAGCCACCTGCGTGAGAGCTTCCAGCAGGTAGAACCCGGGGGCCTGGGCAGGTGGCCGGCAGGATGCACAGGCGGGCTGCAAGGGGCTCCCCAAGGCATCCGGCGGGGACCCTGCCGCGAGGGGCTCCCAGCGGAGTGGGGAGGGCAGACCCATCAGGAAGTCGTGCCTGTGTCTGGACGAGGGGCGGGCGATGGAAAGGTTAATGGTGCAGGCAGGAGGCAGGAAGAGTCTCCCAGGGAGGGAACCGTTGGGACGGGATGAGCCGGCCCCCATGACAGAACGTTCCAGACTGATGGCCGGCGCGCGGAGACGCAGAAGAACTTGGCCTGTTAGGGAGTTAGCGCAGCCCCTTAGGCTGGAGTGGTACTCCCCGCCGGGCAGGGAGGAGGGGGCCCGCGGTGGAGGCTGCTGAGGCCACACGGAGGAGTCGGAGCGCTCCCCGTGTCATTTACGGGAGGGCTCCTCCGAGGACCGGAAGCTGAGCAGTGTTTCTGAAAGACGGTTTGGTAGCATGGGTACGTGGAGAGCAACTGCGGGAAACCCTTGGGACAAGGGGCACCGGGGGGGCTGTTTGGATTGTCCAGGGTGGAGGTGACGGGTGGGGTGGGGAGGGGCGGCCTGAGGGGACCGTTGTGGGCTTGCTCTGGGCGGAGACAGCGAAGGGGCGCCTGGGAGGGAGGTCGCCCATCACTGCGTCATTCAGCGTCACCCCCGTCACCACCGTGACCCGCCGGTGCCGAGCGCCTACTATGTCGTGCTCGGGCACCACAGACACCTCGGTGTGCACCACGTGCTTGTCCTGCGGGGGCACCACCATCGTCATGTCATGTCCTCTTATCCCCTGAAGGCACGTGCAGCCGGGCCCTTCTCCCTCTGCTCCTTCCTGCCGACCTCAGCCGGGCCACCCCTGCTCTCATTTTCAACAGCATGACAGGGTCCTTGCCGGGCTCCCTGCTTGACTCTCACGTGCTCCACGCCACTCAGGAGACGTGAATTAGGCTTTGCCACATCTTTGTTTAAACGTGCCGGTGGCTTCCCAGTGCCCCTGGAATCCGATCCAAGCTCTGTACCACGGCTGCAAGCTCAGGGTGACCCTTGCCCCACGTGTCTTATCCTCACTCGTTCACAGCTCCTGGTCGCATGGGTCTTCTGGTGCCTTGAACACATCACCCTGTTTCCCACCTCAGGGCCTTTGCATGTGTTCCCTCTGGACTAGAATGCAGTCCCATCACTCTTCCAGGACTGACATCTTCTTGTGGATCAGGTTTTAACTCCTGTCATCTCAGAGATGCCGTCAACGGCCACGCCAGCGAAGAAAGCCCCCCCATTCTCCTTCTCAGCCTCTGGTTTTTCCTGCACAACTGTTGGAGTTTGTAATTGTTCTGTTTGTCCACTGATATCCTTTTCTCCCCCATCCTCTCTACTGAAACTTCAGCTCCCTGTGGGCAGCTCGTCTGTGCTTTTCACCACCATGCCCACCGCCGAGTGTGACGCTTGCTCGTGGTCAGTGGCTCTTACTAAAATGGTCTGAATGAACGGTGACCCGTAGCAAGTGACTTTCATTCTGGAAAAACGTGAACTGAGAACGGTTAAGCATGGCCAGAGTGCATCTTTCACATCTTTGCAAATGTGCGGAGATTATCCTAGACATTGGCCTGGGTCAGTTTCCCTTCCCTGGATCTGCGGAAACGAAGGTCCAGCAGCGATGGGCCTCCTCACATGGTTAGTGACCAGCCCGACCCCTTGTCCCACACGATCTCAGGTTAATCCTCAGCCCACACCATCTGTTGTCAGCCCCACTCTTCACGCTGGACTCCAGGACGCAGTTTCGGTCGCCTGCCCTGAGTCCCACAGCAGGGTGGTAACAGCGAGGGCTGGAGCTGCCCCCTTCCAGCACGTTCTCCTGTCACCGCGCTCACAGACCTCTCCGTTGGACATCACGCCGAGGTTTTACCCTGCTGACGCCATTGGAAGCTGGGTGATTTGGGACAGAAACAGGAGGAATGTAACACCAGACCCCACACGGCACCCCCTCACGGACCTCTCACCCGGGGTCGGCCACCTCACTGCAGGCAGGAAGTGAAGCCAGAGCCGTGCCTGAGAGCCAGCGGCCCCATGGTCACAGAACTCAGCAGGCCGGGGCTGGGCGGCCACGGGGACATCCTGGAGCACCGGCCTCGGCCTCTCGAGTGTGTTCTTTGGGCCCCAGCCACTGGCGGCTGGGCTCGGGGACGAATGTTGATAAAGGGAAGTGGCTTATTTTTGCAGAAGCACGGAGGGGGCTGTGTCAGCTCGGAGTCAGCCTTGGAACTCTCTGGATTTAAACCAAAGCAACTGAATGGCCTGGACGTGAGACCCTTAGAGTGCCATCTAGTTCCTGAAGAATTTGAGTTTGGTGGGTGGCCTGTGCCCATGCAGGGGCCAGGAAACCCGAGTCTGCCCCTGGCTCTGCTCTCGGACCCTCGCCGGCTTACAGTTTACCCGGCAGCCAGGTGGAAGACTGGGACCCAGCGACCCAGGCCTGGAGCAGGGTTCCACTGCCCCCTCTGCTCTCCCCTTGCGTGCCCTCTGCAGGGCAGCTGTGTTCATGAAGTGCGGTGCTGGCTGGCCTTGGTGGTCTCCTGGCATCTGAATTCGGCACGATGGAGGGACCCTGGGGCGGCCCTGCCCCCTCATCCCTCCCTGGGCCTCTGGCCTCTGCCAGGCCCCGGGTTCCCACACGTGGAGCACGTGCCTCCTGCCAGGGAGCTTTGCTCGTTGACCACGTACCCACCTACCCAGCTTCCAAGGAGTTCCCAGCCCCGCCTCCCTCAGGAACCCTCTCTGGTCCCCTCGTCGTCCTGGTGGCCCTATGCCTCTTGATTGTGTGGTTCTGAGCTGGGACTCGGCCTGCTCTCTCTGGGTTCCTCCTCAGCCGAAGGAGTTCATGGAGACAGTGCGCCGTGGGTCAGGGAGATCCGGGACCCCGTCCTGCCTCGGGCACGGCTTAGTCAGGAGACATCAGCAGCATATTTAACTCCTTTGGGGCTCAGATTCCAGATGCACACGGTGCCGTTGGGAGGCCCACACGAGGTGACCCGCGGGCACGCTTAGCTGGGCACCGGGCCCCTGGGAGGCTGTGGGGCTGCCGCTCCCTCCCGCTGCTCCTTCTCCAGCCTAGGGCCCAGCTTTGCACACAGGCGGCACCTTGGCAAGTGTCTGTTGCACGGAGCTAAAGAATGTCCCGCCATCGCAGGCGTCCGCGGAGGAGAAACGCTTTGTGGGCTGCTGCTTCAGCAAGCAAGGACGCGGGTCTCGGAGCATGCCAGCGGCTGCCAGTTTTCCATGTTTTGTCCCGCGGGACCCCCTCAGAATGCCGAGCTCAGGGGCACGCAGCCTTGACCCCTGGCCCTGTGGGGAAAGAGCCAGCTTCCTGCTGGGAACACATACCTGCCGACAGGCCGCGACCCCTGAGCTTCCGGGGGTTTCCTTCCATCTGGGCTCCCCAGGGGTGGTGCAGAAGAAGGGTGGGTGCCCAGGCTGCATCCGCCCAGCGCATGGGGCCGGCAGACCTGTCAAGGACGTTCAGAATATGTGCTTCAGGTGCCTGCTCCCTGCCAAGCTCGGGGCTGAGGATGGAGGGGTGGGACTCAGGTGACCGAGAGGTCCCTCCCTGTCCCTGTCCCCTGGATGTCTGTAGACATCCAGCCAGAAATAAACTACAAGTAGGGGAGTTAAGGAGGAGGGACTGGGCCTTCCCTGACCCTGGGGCCAGGTCCCTGTTCTTATCTCTGATCACACTCTGGGCTCATGGTCAAGCCAGCCCGGCTGCCCTGGGCCCAGAGCCTTCTCTGTCCTGACCAACCCCAGGATCTGAGGTACACAGGCCTGTGGAGAGGAGCACCCCATCTTGCTTTGTCCTGGGGGTATATTCACTCCCAAGCCTAGGCCCACCTGCCAGCCATTCATAGCCTCTCCTGTTTCTGCTGCAGCCACGAGAGCTGCCGGCCAAGTGTACCTCCTACATCTGTACGTGCACGCCCCCTTCTGCACCTGTGCGCACCATGCGCGCCCCCTTCTGCACCTGTGCGTGCACCATGCATGCCCCCTTCTGCACCTGTGTGTGCACGCCCCCTTCTGCACCTGTGCGTGCACCATGCATGCCCCCTTCTGCACCTGTGTGTGCACCATGCATGCCCCCTTTTGCACCTGTGTGTGCACGCCCCCTTCTGCACCTGTGTATGCATGTCCACGGCTCCATGTCTGCCTGTGCAGGGACTGTACGTGTCTACAGGGAACACAAGAGCCGGCAAAACACACTTGTGGTTTGGAAGTAAGACCTTGGTTCCTTCCCAGCTTTTCCCGCAGAGTCGTCTAATCTTGGGCAGCTTATTTCATTTCTCTAAGACTTGGTATTAAACCTCTGTAAATAGTAAAACCCACCTTCACCAATGACGATGTGCATCGGGAAACCGTTTGAAACCATGCTGCGGCATAAACGTGACAGTAGACTTGCACGCACAGATAACGTGTACGGATTTATCCTTTCTCCCTTGATCCAGTTAGCAGTGGTAAACGGGGGTTAAGGATGTTTTAGCGCGAGGTGTGAAGCAACAAATCCAGTGCTACAATGTATCTAGACACCCAGCCGAGAGGGAAGCGCTGGGCCTGCAGAGCGTCGTGACCCGATTTGAAAAACCTCAGAGGTCCTGATATCAAACGGGCATTGCAGAGAGTGGGGCAGAGTGCGGGGTCCGCTCCAAAGAAGGAGAAGCCCCCTCCAGCCCAGCCGCGCCCCCTCGCCGTCTTTACCACGAGCCCCGTTCTGAGCCCTGCCCGGCGCCTCTCCCTCCTCCTGCCTCCCACTGACTTCTTTCCTTCTGCACGTTTCCACAGGTGGTGAAGCTGAAGGGCCAGGTGCTGTCGGTCATGTACCGGCTCCGCACCAAGAACCGGGAGTGGATGCTGATCCGCACGAGCAGCTTCACGTTCCAGAACCCCTATTCGGACGAGATTGAGTACGTCATCTGCACCAACACCAATGTCAAGTACGTGGTCCCCCCACCTCCGCCGCCAGGTCTGGGCGTCTTTCCTGAGCCCAGGGCTGGAACCCTTTCTCCCACAGGCTCCGGCTCCCCTGCAGCTGGCGGTGCAGGTGTCCTGCTCCCCAGGCCTCGCTGTGCCCCTGGCACGTGGAGCCCAGCAGGGATGAGCCGGGTGCCCTCTGGCTGCCTGGCATGCCGCCTGCTGGGTCCTGATTTCTTGGCCCTTTGGACGCAGGGCCGGGGAGTGAGGCTGGGGCTCTGGCGGCTCTGGGGCCGGGGCTGGGGGTGGCACCGCAGGGACACATGGTTTCCCTGCTGCCCGGTCATCCATACGTTCCTGCTGCTCCGGGTCCTGCGGTCCCAGAATTGCCGCCGGCTTCACCCTGTGTCCACATATGTTGGCACATGGACCCAGCTCCAGGCTTGACCCCTGCTTCCTGTGACCTTGAGTTGTGTGTCGTGTTATTTCTCAGCGCTCACTTTCCCATCTGCGCAATGGGGTGGTAATACCTCTCCCGTGGGGTTGCTGTGAGGCTTGAGGTCAGTCTCCCAGCGACAGGCAGTTCATGCCTCGTCCCTGGATTTATTATCAAGGAAATGCAAGGCCAGAGAACCAGTGTGAACAAAGGCAAAATGATGTCCAAGCCTATGTGAGCCAGTGTCGGGGACCCCGCAGCCTGCCAGGGCGTGAGATGAGCAACCATCACAGAACTGTCCCTCTGGGCCCACTCTGGTCAGTGGCACTGCTGTCCTGATTTTCCCAGACCCAGCTCTGACCTGGTGGGGTCTGTTCCCACCCCGCCCCTTCCCCTCCTCATCTGACAACCGTCCTGGTGATGACGCCCCAGGCAGTGACTGTAGCCTACTGGCTTGCTCAGGGCTCTGGCCCCATTATGTCTCCCAGCTCCCTGCATTGGGCTGTTCCCCTCGGGGCGCGCCCAGCAGTGGCCTCCTTCCCGGGCAGTCCCGCCCTGTGTCTCAGCTTCAGCCCTGCTCCTGGCCCACAAGGCCTGGAGCTGGACGGGCTGGTCCACCCACGCAGGGCCCCCTCAGGGCGGCTGACTTGGGTTTCAGTGCTGGCCCCCGCTGGACGCGTCACTGTGTTGCCAAGGTTCAGTTGCCTGGTCTGGAAACTGGGGCGAAGAACAGCCTTGTGCCGCAGACCCTGCACGTAGACGGTGCGTGCAAAGCAGTGTGCGGGGCGGCAGGCCAGAGCCGGCCCTGGCGGGTGGGGCCTGCCGCAGTTGGTAGGGATCGTGTTGATGCGCGGAGTGCCCCTGCCGCCGTGTCCCGGCGCGGCCCTCTCAGGCTGCCCGCCACCCGCTTTAGGTGCCTGAGATGCACTGCCCTGCTTGCTTCCTCAAGCTCCAGGCCGATCGTCCTGCCTCCTCCTGTTGGAGGGAGTGAGGGAGTGAGGGTCTCTGCGCCCGCCCCCCTGCTGTCCTCCCTCCAGAGCCGACCGGGCCCTCCCAGCACATCCTCCGTTTCCCGTGGGCCATGCTCCTTGTCCAGGCCCTGCCACGGGCTCCTCCTGAGACCCTGACGTAGGCACTGGCTTCCTGAACATGGAAGACCCCGGTCTCCCTGCCAGCCCTCTGTCGGCCCCGCCTTGGCTGTCCATCTCCTCGTCACCCCTCACAGCCCAGCCTTGTCCCCCCACTGTGCTAACTTGCTTTCCCAGCCGCCGTAGGGACCGGGCAGCTCATTCTCACTGGTCATTGCCCCAGACGGTGTGACACCTCCTGTCCCTCTGTTACTTCTCCCCTGGCCTTTCCGGCGCTCCGGTTCTTCTAATTCCGTCTTCAGCCACGACCTTGGTTCTGGAAGAGCAGGATGGCGTGGGAGTCGGAGATCCAGGCATGTGCAGAAACGGCACTGCTTCTGTCCCCGTGCCTGATCTCGCAGCTGCGGGGTAAACGCGGTTCGGTGGAAGGCCTGTTACTTCCCCAGCTCCCCCGGCGTGGGGAGGAGGCTCCTGCCTCCGAGCGCGAGAGGCGACCACAGTCCCAGGCCCGTTTCCCTCCCAGGCTCTCGGAGGCTGGGGTGGCTGTGCGCTCACCGCTGGGGGGCAGCCGGTGCGGCCATGGGAGCCCAGGGGGAGGAGAAGCCCGCGTGGTTTGCTCAGCGTCTGCTCACGCTGTCCCTGAACCTCCTGTCCTGCTGCCTCTGCAGCCACACCGGCCGCCATCAGTCACGCAGACGGGCAGGCCTGTCGGGCATGCAGGGCCCTGGACGCTGTTCTAGAACCTTCACTCTTCTGATGCCAACACACTGGCTGGGGTCAGTGAGAGCTGTCTTGTCTTCGATGCAGCCCCTGTCGCCCATCCGCCCTGCCGCCTCGCGTCCCCCTCCCACAGCTGTGCGCTGCCGGGTGTGTGCTGCCTGGCTTGCGGGGGCTGAGGGCTGTCCCCTCCGGGCGACAAGAGGAGTGTTGGGTGCCATGGGGACAGCCTGCACCCTGCTCTCAGACCCGAGGCTGGCCCCTCGGCGAATCGGCTCTGCGGCATGTTGGGGCCGCCCCTGTGTGGTTCGGACCAGCTCCTGGCCGGGCTCCTGGCAGAGTCCTCTAGATTCGGGTCAGACAGCGGGCTGAAGCTCCCCTTCCTGGGGTTTGGTTTTGCTTACTTTTCACCGTTCCTCGCTCACGCCCATGTTTGTGCAAGCGTCACCTATCCGAGTCGGGTGCTGTCATTGACTCGATGCAGCGGGTGCTCACTGGGTGTCGCGGGAGGACGCGGGCCTGTGGCAGGGTCCAGACATGCCCGGTGGCCTGCCGCCAGGGAGGGGCCGTGTCCCCGGAAGGCTCCGGTGCCCTGGAGAGCGCGAGGAGGCAGAGGGACAGACAGACGCGTGCTGTGAGGACGCAAGGAGGCAGAGAACGAACACATCTGCCCGCGGTCTCTGAGACAGCCTCTCCGCAGGTAACACTGCTCCGGAGCCCGGAAGGACAGGAGGGACCCTCGTCCCTAGGGCGCTCATCACGGACGCCTGGCTTTCTTCTCTGAGGCAGGCAGCACGGAGCGAATGGGGTGCGTCCCCGCATGTGTCTCAGGACAGTTGCTCGTGGCAGCTTTTTGGGGTCAGAAGGGATGAGAACGCCCCTCGGGACGACTTACAGCAGAGGCCTGACGGCCTCCCGGTCAGAAAGGCCCTCCCGGCTGGCAGTGGCGGAGATGTTCGCTGTGGGCAGCAGAGGGCAGTGACGACCAGGATGCGAGCCCTCCGGGCCTCTGCACACGGGAGGCTGGGCTCTGCCAGCAGCAGGCAGCCCCGCTGTGGGAAGGGCCCTGCGTGCTCGGCATTCGTGTTCAGGGCAAGAACTTGAGCTGAGCTGCCATCAGTCAGGAGCGTCCAGAAGAAATTCCTGGAGAAGGGAGTGTGTGATGGTGAGCATTTGTGCGAAGCTACGGAGAGGAAGGCCTCTGTCACCCATGATGTTGGCACGGGGAAATGGCCAGAAGAGCAGAAAGCACAGACTTGGATCTTGCCCACTGCTCGCACGACCGTTGTCTGTGCCGTGTCCATGCTCGGGGCCGACTGTGTCTTGTGGTGATGCGGCCTGGGCTGCCCTGAGAGGGAGTTGTCTGGCGTTTCTCTCCGATGGTCCCCGTCCCGCCTCCTCTTCGGCGGGGATCTGAAGCTGTCCCTCCGCGTGTCCGGACGTGCTGTTCCAAAGCCACCATCGGTCTTCATGACCACAGCTGCTTTTGTGCTGGTGTGTGCGCTTCCTTAGGCCTCCACCAGGCCCGGTCCCGCCGGCATCCCTCCTCGGAGCCGTCCGTCCCCACGCACTCAGGGAGAGCCCGCCCTGTCCAGCCCCTAGACTGTGGGAGGCAGGAGCCTGGGAGTGGGCAGAGAGAGCGAGATGACCCTCATCTCTGCAGACTTAGGGCCAGGGAGGGGCCGACGGTCCCGGTCACCAAGCCCTAGCCTGGCACTTGCCCAGCGTCCCGCCCTGCCGTGCACCTGCAGCAGACAACCTGGCAGAGAACAGGGCCCCACAGCTTCTGTCTGGGAGTCTCTCTGGCCCATCTCCTCCTTCCCTGCCTCTTCCCCAGAGCCTTGCTGAGACCTCTGCCCTGTCTCGGGATCCTCCACCCTCTTCCCTGACCTGCTCCCCCTGCCTTCCGTCCGGCCCCCTCTGAGCAGCGCACGTGGCCCCAGGAGCCATCTCGGTCACACACACTCCCGCTGCTGCTCCATGAAATAGACTCCAAACCCTGGACGGGCATTCGGAGTCCTCCCGATGGGCGTGCAGACAGCTGTCAGTCAGCCGTGCGTATTATTAGCCTCACTCTGGTCCGCTGAGCTTGGGGAGCCCCAGATGCCTCCTTGCCGATCCCGGTTCTCTCAGAGGTGCGATCAGTGCCTTCTGAACGCCCGCCTCCTGGCCAGTCACCNGGTCCGCTGAGCTTGGGGAGCCCCAGATGCCTCCTTGCCGATCCCGGTTCTCTCAGAGGTGCGATCAGTGCCGCTTCTGAACGCCCGCCTCCTGGCCAGTCACGCACTTACTCAGGCTGAGTGAGACCCTCTGTCACGGGAGCGTCAGACATCACTGACGGCATCTGCCAGCCTCCTGACGTCCCTAGTGCAGGGAGGCCACGCAGACAGCAAGCCCGGGCCTGACACATCTGGTATCAGATCACCAGTGGACGGGGGGCGGGCAGCGTTTTGCTGCGTCCGGCCCGGTCCCACACACGTGCTGTCAGTCAGAGTTCTGAGCAGCCACATTTCTCCCGCTCTGGAATTTGCAAGCACACCAAGGTTTATTTTTAATCCGTGGCTGTGAAATGTCCAAGGAACCTCCTCAGGCCTCTTCCCAGGACGGGTGGCCCGCGAGTCAGCACAACCTCCATGGTGTGCGGCTGTGGGCGCGGTGACCGAAGTCTGCAGAATGGGGTGGCCATGTCCGGACCACAGGGGGAGTGCGGTCAGGCCCCTGGGGACCTGCCGGCCACGCCAGAGACCCTGTTTCTGACATCCCCTTGGAAGGAGCTTCCTCGGGCCCAGAAGAGGACAGAATGGACAGGAAGCTCCCACCCGGATGCCTCTGGCCCTTACTGACACCCTCGCGCACCGTGGGAGTGCAGGCCCTTCCTCCCTGTAGCGCAGACCACACCAGGGCACCCGGTACACAGCCCACGGGTGGTCTTGCCCACTCCCCGATGGTCTGTGCTCCGGCTGGACACGGGCTGGGCCACAGGCAGGAGTGGCCGGAATTCCCTGGACAAGCACTGGTGGGCTGACGCTTGGGCTCTGGGAAAGTTGTGGAAGGAAGAGAAGGGCATTCACTGCTCTGACCCCACAAAAAAACCAAAGCACAGCTTGGCCGTCCCGCCCGCTGGCCCACGATGGTCCTTTTTATGTCGTGGGACCGAGTGCGGGTCTCTAGCACAGACACTGCCTGAACCCTGCGTGCACCATCCCGGGCTCATCTTCGGGATTCTGATCCTTGCCTCTTGCATCTGTGAAATGGGAAGGCTGCAGAGGTAGGACGGTGCAGGCAGGGTGCCGCCCCGAGGTCTGCACTCTTGTCTCGGGGTCCCGTGAGCGAGCGATGGTGGGACCCTTGGGGTGTAAACAAAATAGCAAAGTAAGAATAGGAAAATGTGGAAAATTATGATTTTTCTACAGATCATATATTCTTTTTACATTTTTTGAATTAGCAATTTAAAAAATTCTTTTTAGTGCCCGTGTCCTGGTGTTGCAGGTGCTCGTGCTGACTGCCTGGGGGGCAGTCCCGTGTTTTCTGGCTCACCTTTCCTCTGGGCTCTCGCACCCAGGTCAGGAGACAGGTTGTGTGTTCTGCACCCTGGCTCTGAATGCAACACACTGCCCTTCTTGCCGACTGTCTGTCCTCCCTGGACGCTGTCCGTGCCATGAGGGCTCTGACCACGTGGGTCTGGATGCCTCATCCTCTCCCCAGGCTCTAACACTGAGCCTGATATAGACAAGTCAGTACGCTTCCCAGGACAGATGGCCCGTCCGGGCTTAGATCTAAATACACCGGTCAGCGGTCCCCCAGAAGGGTTCTCTTCGAAGAGGTCTTCCCTGGGGGGGACACATACGCCAGGGGCCAACATGAAGGGAACAGGGGGTGGGGGGGAGTGAATGGTGTCCAGACTGTCCATCTCTCTGGCTGCTGGGAAGAAGAGTTCAGGGACAGAATTCAGCTTATTTTGTGTTTCTCAGGCGGCAGGATCGGAATTCGGAATGGGAGTGATAGGAAGGTAGATTTGGGCTGTTTTGGGTGCAGATTTTTCATGATCGCCTCCGTCTACAGATGGAGTGGGCTGCCTCGGGAAGCACAAGCTCCCCAGCAGAGGAGGGAAGCAGAGACTGGCCAGTGGCCCGTGCGGTCACTGTCTTGGGTGGGGGGCTGTGGACCAGACAGCCCGCACGTGGGCCTGGACAGCCTAGCTGTGCTCCGTCTGCTCCGCCCGCCAGCCTGGGGGGCGTGTGGATGTCTGCAATCCAATGTTAACCTTTGTGGGCGGGACGGCGTGCGCCCCCTTCTCAGGCTGCCAGCTGTCCGGCCAGTGGAGGGACTGGCTGGGGGCAGTGGGGTAAGAGTTTGGGGACCCCCTCACCCCAAGATAGCAGGGGCTGCATCTGCCACTGAGGCCAGGCTCCTGGCCGGCCATCTCTCCCACGGTCTCCTCACTGGTCCACACAGTGGCTAGCCCAGGGCCTCCTCCCCTCCAGTGCGGTGTCCCTTACGCTGTGAAGTATCCACCAAGCCCTCTTCAGAACAGCGCCCCTTTTCTGCAGACCCCCAGCATCTCTGGGCCTCGGTGTGCTCCTTTGTAAAGGGGCTTCAGAAAATACCCACATGGGTTTTCAGCTCCCTTTGTGAGCCCAGCGAGGGTTGCTGTGAATGCAAACCCTTAGCAGGGGCCCGGGGCAAGTGCACAGAGGACACAGGTGTCCTTCCTGCTGGCTTTCTGCAGTTGGCAGCTCCCCCTTGGCCAGACCACACGGCCTCCTCCCGAGCGGGACCCCCCAGGTCCTCCCGCGGCCCCGGGGTCTGCTGATCCAGGCTTCAGGTATCCAGAGCCGTGCTCACAGGGGCCCCTCTGCGGGGATNCGGGGTCTGCTGATCCAGGCTTCAGGTATCCAGAGTCGTGCTCACAGGGGCCCCTCTGCGGGGCCGCTCATCTGACTGGTCTGCCTCCTGCAGTGATTTCTGGGCTCACTGGCAGACTTTCCTTCTCTGCACCTTCCCCTGGTACCTCTGGCCCCCAGCAAAGGGGATGGCATCTTTGAGGGGTTCCTCCCCTCCAAGGGCTCCTGCTGCTTCCCTGCTCAGAGCACAGGGCAGGCGTGGGGGAAACGACCTGCACCTCCAAGATGTTCAGAAGGGAGCCATGGAGATTGTCCTGGCTTTAAAACGCAGTGATGACAGATAAGGAAAATCCTGCCAGTTAATGCACACACGGAAGAGATGTTCTGCCTTCCAAATTTTGTTCACCACGTAGGCCGTGTGCTGCTCGTGGCCATAGTCACGGTGTGCAGAACGTTTTGTCCTAAACTTTTCCACGTGCTCTGGTAACTACGGCTCTGCCGTAGTGTCTGCAGGCGGTCCTCGCAGCAGCCGCCGTAGGACAGCAGGGACTGTGCACTCAGTGAATCCACAGACACGTTCACTCAGTCACTGCCGTCCGCCAGCTCTGCACAGACGGCTCTCGTCTCCGAGTTCCCTGCACACGTCCCAGCAGCGGGACGACTCCTGGAGGCTGTGGATGTGTCCGCAGGACCTAACAGGGACCGTCAGGAAGGCTGATTCCACGCACACTTTCCCGGTGGAGTGTGACCTTTAGGCAGCAAGCCACCATGTAAACGCAGTTTTACCAGCGCGGTGGGTGAAGAACGGCTCTTCAGGTTTGTTCTGATCGGCACTCATTTCCAGTATTCCAATAGTGAAAATGCTTCCCTACACCCGCTGATTACGTGCGTACCCATATTATATGTTTACACGTGTGCGTGTTTATGCTTGAACAGTCTGTGTCCTCTCCGTGGACTCCTGGGCTTGCGGGGGGGTGATTTTGGTTGATAATTTGCTGATCGTTGTTCGCCTCTCATTCTTGTTGGTATTTAGACTTGAAAGCGACGCTGTCATCCCGCCCCCATTTTACGCTCTGAGCTGTAGGGCTCACTGTCCCTTGGAAGCAACTCGGTTCCATATTCTAAAACATAAAGCGGCCCTTTCCTGTAAGGAGGCTTTTTCTGTCCCAAAAGGACACAGCCCGGGAGCGCGGAGTGCCGAGCGAGGATCAGGGTGTTGGGTCAGGTCCCAGCTCCGTTAGGTCATGACCGTTGGTGGGCAGGCCCTTGGGCAGCCTCTCGGAACCTTTCACATGGGGGTGAAGTAACGCTGCGGGAGTCCAGAGTAGGGCTAGACGAGGTCCCGCAGCCCCCTTCCAGCTTACCGGTCAGCACTCACTGAAGCCTCCTGCGTCGATCTGAATTTTGCCTTAACATTTTTTTTTAACTGCATAAAATGCAATCATAAACCAGAATTTATTTCCTCAGTGTTGGCAGCCTAAACTTAAAGTACAGAGCTCGGAGTCTTGATTTGGGACATTAAAAAACAATCATAAAATAAAATAAATAAAAACTGAAAACGTTTGGAGGTCCGTCGGGTGTCACCCGCACCCTCTGGGCTCGGGGCAGGTCCTGGTCCGGCCCTGTGGCCGCCGTGTCTGCTCTTGTGACTCTTGACTTCTGGTTCCCCAGGCAGCTCCAGCAGCAGCAGGCGGAGCTGGAAGTACACCAGCGGGATGGCTTGTCGTCCTACGACTTATCACAGGTGAACTTCTAGAAGTGTCTCCTGCCCAAGGGACTGGGGACTGCAGTCGACCTTTAGCTTAACTCCCAACCCCCCAGCCCGGCAGGTGCTACTGCTCCGTCCAGCCACTTAGCACAGAGACTTCAGTCCCCTGGGGTCTCCTGTGACCCTTCCTGAGAGCTGGGCCATGAAGGGAGCAGGACCCGTGAAGCCCGGATGGCAGGCTGTGGCCAGTCCGGAGAGTGTCAGGGGCTAACAGTAGCTTCCTGGACTCTGAACCCTAGTCCTCACAAACTAGGAAGCCGACGGAAGCAGCTCCGAACCCCGTCAGCTCTCCGCTTCTTCCCAGCCGTCTGTCCTGCCTTTGGTCCAGTCCCTCTCTGCCCCCACCCCTGCTCTTGCCCTGTGTCCCCACTCTGCCTGGGCCGCCTCCCTCCCTTCTCCCTTCTCCTTAGTCCCCTCCTCTTCCCTTCTGCCTTTCCTGCTCCTGCTGTGTCCGAGAGCTGGCCGGTGAGGGAAACCGCAAGGGGTCTATCTCCTACGCTAGACTTAATGTTCACGTCTCCTGAGTTTTAGAGTACGCTGATTATCATTTATCTTTCTGTAAGTATTCAGTGTGACTCCGTCCGTGGTCCCTTCTGTGACCTCCAGCTCACACCTCCACCCTGACTATCCTTGTCCTCCAACAGAAAATCACCCCCCCACCTGTAAAACCGTCCAGCCTGAAATGTCAGTGAGACCAGAGGGAGGGGACCCAACGAAGGTGAGGCTGGAAGCCCATGTTCTATGTATCACACGTGGGGTGTGGCTGTGTTTTAATGTGCAAACAGGTTCCCGTCCCCAACCTGCCAGCCGGCGTTCACGAGGCCGGGAAGTCCGTGGAAAAGGCAGATGCCATCTTCTCCCAGGAGAGGGACCCCCGGTTCGCCGAAATGTTTGCGGGGATCAGTGCATGTAAGTTTCCTGACGGTGCCCTGGCTTGGAGGGTGTGGGGGCGGGGGCTGCGGCCAGGCCATCAGAGATACCCCCCTGCAGGGAGAGGCCCCCGCGGGCTGGGTTTTCAGTGTGCAAGAGCACCCAGTGCCAGAGTCCCAGCGGAGCCTCGCCTCCTGCTTGTCTGTTCCCTGGGGCCCTGAACCGCATGCTTTCTGCATTCGAGGGTTGGGAATGAATGGCGCGTGGATGCCCAGAATTCACTTGGTCACGGTCGTCCGGTGGCCTGCCTACGTCAGTGGAGAAAATGGTGCATTCTAGGTCAAGCTGTCCCATGAAGCCCGTGTGTAGCTGCCCCTTCCAGCCTGTTTACCACTAAGATTAGCAAAATATACAACTGGAAAGGTCTGTATTATTTCAGACTTCAGCAGGAGGATTCCGTTTTCTGGTGGTCAAGGAATTTCTGCAAGACACAGTGTTTGGGATCCGTTAAGGGGAGAAGCAGCTGACCCGCCCGAAGGCAGCGTGGAGACACTCGTCTACAGGACTGAGGGGCTGGGGACAGATGGAGGATCAAATCTCAGCCCTCCTGGAAGCACGTGTGGTGCAGACACGGCCGTCATTCCCTCTATGCTGCAGGCCAACTGCTAAGGAAACGAGGAAGGTCCCCTCACTGCCTCCCATGACAACAGTGCGTGCCGACCCATGTGGCACAGTGACCTGTTGGCCCTCGGACATGCCACCCACCTCCACCAGTGGCTCTCGAGTCAGCAGAGAAGAGAGCAAATGGTAGCGAGTCTAAAAGGCTTCTCCCCTCCGAGAGGCCTGAAGGTTTGACCAGACCGCAAAGCCTTTCTGGGAAATCCACGGGAAGTTGGAATGTGACAGACAGACACGCCTTCCCATAAAGATGACAAAGTAGTGGGAGAACCGACAAACAAGGAAAACAGGAGAGCCACACGGGTCCACAACCAGGCTGTGCTCGCACGCAGGAGCCGCATTCTCAGACACGCGCCATCTCAGACCGCCCGGGAGCGCGGCCTGCCCCAGACTGGCCTTGTTTGCAGGATGAACCAAAACACAGAACGCGGGAGAGGAAGTGATGGGTGGAGAATCCGGAGTGTGGAGGACGTCCCGAAGAACACCAAGGATCAAGGTGCAAAACACTGAAGATACAAAAGATCTGGAAAAACCAGAACCGAATCAATTCGGCGAAGACCCGGGCGCATCTTGGGTTAAGGGTCACAAACAGAAATGTCTCATTGGCACGTGTGGTTTTTTTCCTCTGACATTTTTAGAGTTCCAGTGTGTTTAAAAATAACCACTCTTGAAAGGAGGGAAAAGAAGAGAAGGAAGGAAGTGTCGCTTCCAAGAAAAGACGAGGACATTTTTAGCAAATTGCAAAATACTCGGAAGGAAAAGTGAAATAGTAAGAAAACATGAATGTCATGAGCGATAGAATCAGTCGGTGTTCAAGGACTCCTGACTGGTAACTCCCGGATCCCATGCTGCCAAAATATGCCATGTCCCAGACCGCACACGTGACACCGTGGGGCCGGAGGGGTGGAGGCCCCGGTGCCCGCGGACGCCGGAAGAAACATAGTGCTGTCTGAGCGCTGTGGGCAAAGAGGGCTGTTTTACGCAGATACGAGCAGTGACCTAACGTGAGGGTTTGTGTGCCATGAGCACTGGAACGTGGGAAAGAATAATTAGCAATACAAGAGAATCCTGATAAAGCCAAATTGCAGTGGGAGATCTCAACGTGCATTTCTTCACCTGCAACAAATCCAGGAGATCACAGTCGTCAAATGAAGAAAGATATGGAAGATCAGACCATAAAATCAAGAGTCTCCATCTATGTAATTTTGTCCCCTACGAATGTCCTGTAGCAGTTAGGGAAAAATGTGCTTCTCATTTACCCAAACCACCAAAACCCCAAAATACATAAGAAAAAAATAGCTTACATTAAGCGAACAGTCACGAGAAGTCCCCGGGGCACCTTTCTCCTGACACCTTGAGCTGCATCTTCTGTACAAGACTCAGGCCTGTGGACCGTGTCAGAAATGCACACGCAAGAGTCCAAGCCCCTTCCATCCTCCAGGATTTTCCACTGGGCGCCCTGTCATTGCAACAAAGGAAATGCCCCGGGAAAACCGCTCAGGGCTTCAGTGTACCAAAACGTCACGGAGGTGGTTTGCATGCTTGGGAGATTCGGCCCGTGGCCGCTGAAGCCTGCCCCCTGGCCCCAAGACCCGAGCCTGAGTGTCCACCAGCCACTGCTCATGTCCACCCAGTGGGGATCCCACCCCAAGCCAGAGATGGGTACAGGCGAGGGGTCTGTCTAGGCACAAAATAATTGCCACACAACTTTGACGTCCTTTATTCCAGAATCTTGTTGCGGGTGGGGTGTCAGGGGTTGGGGGAGCAACAGGTGTAGGAGTTTTGAGATTGTAGGGAAGTGAGAGGCTCTGTAACAAACATGTCCAAGGCCACCCCCCGACCGTAGGGCAGAGCTGGGCTCTGAGCGCCAGAGCCGGTCCTCCAAACCACTGCTCCGTGCTTCCTCCACGGGGTTGGAAGGAGTGGGTAAAGTCGTGTCTGAGGAAGAACTTCCATTGGTTCTCTCCATCTTGCCAACGCTTGGAAAGGGTCCGCCTTGCGGTGCGTTTGGCCTGGCCTAGGTGCCGGAGGACAGCCCGGTGCCCTCCTGTGCGGAGAAGGCCCCGGGAGACGGAGCGCGCGGAGGCAAGGGCAGAGCAGGTGCACGTGGACGGGCGCCAGCATGTGTCATCCTGCATGGGGACGCCCAGCCCTGCACCTGCGCCCCGGCTGTCTTCCCCATGGTCTGGAGGGCGGGAAGCCCTTGAACGTGACCCTTGCTATGCTCTTCCTAGCGGAGAAGAAGATGCTGAGCTCGGCATCTGCGGCAGGAACACAGCAGATCTACTCCCAGGGAAGCCCGTTCCCCCCCGGACACTCTGGGAAGGCCTTCAGGTACATGCCGGCCAGGGGGCCAGGGGGCGGGAGGACACCCCTCTCCAGGGAAGC
>NC_048226.1:1672188-1677536 GCF_002007445.2 Ailuropoda melanoleuca
GCCCCTGGGGAGCGGCTGCTGCCGTCCTTGCTGCCAGTCACCCCGCCCTGCTGCACGTGCTCGTCAGGTCCTCGTGACACTGGCTACCGGTCCCTCAGTGTGGACGAAGGGCAGGGGGGACGGAGCGGAGGCTGGAGGTGAGGAGGGGACAGCCTGAGGTAGCAGGGCCCGGGAAGGCCTGGCCGACTGCTGAGCTGAGCCTGGGAGCAAGGGTCAGGTTGCTACTTGATGAGGCGACCGAGAGGACCTCCTCCAGAATGTGCTGAATGAAGCCTGGGAGGCCGGAGAGATGGGAGAGGCTCAGAGTCTGGGCGAAACAGGAGGAGGCTGTGGAGGCCCTGAGTACCATGCTGGGGAGTTGGAGGGGAAGAGGGACTTGTGGAAACAGGGTCCGGGAGAAAGGTCGGGGGGCAGCATGGAAAGGGAGAGTGCTGGTGGGTCGTAGGACACATGGTCCAGCTTGAGAGGCTGAGCTGGGGTGAGGCTGTCGTCATAGAAACAGAAGTCAGAGGACAGTTTGGAGAAGGAAAGGCCAGCTTGTGGCCAGCTGGCTATGTGGGGAAAGAGTCGGGGAGGACGCCGGCCCCTGCGCAGAGCCTGGCTTCGGGAAGGCGCTCACTCACTGCTCATCTGTGGAAGGGAGGGAGGCCTGGAGGGATGGATGAGTGGAGAGAGGGAGAGATGGGTGCCTGTGAGGCCCTAAGCCTGTGGAGTGGGCCAGATTTCCTGCAAATCTAAAGGGCCCTTGCTGGTGTGAGTGGGAGGGTGTGGGATGAAAGGCAGTCAAAGGTTGCCCTGAGCTCCAGCGACGCGGTGTTACCGCAGGTCCCTGACTGTGTCCTCACCCTGAGTCCTGCCGTGGTCCTGGCGGCCTTGACCTGCCCGTGTGCACTGAAGCAGGCGTCTCTAGTCCAGAGGGCTGTGGGGGTGCTGGGCCTGGGGCTCGGCCCTCATCCACCAATGCCCTGGGAGGACATGAGAGCTGAGGGGTGGGGGGAGCCCTCCCCCCATAGAGAACGGTGATCACTAAAGGCCTTCTGAGGCCGTGGGTTCATCCCGAGGGAGAATGGGGAAGGAACATTGTTTAGGGAGGGAATGGTTGCAGGAAGCTGGGAGTGATGTCCGCTTTCGGAATGGCTGGTACGAGAAGGTATGATATTCTTGGAGACTGTCTCTCTTACGAGGAACCAGATAGCACAGAAAAAATATAATACGAGCAGTAAAACCATACCCACTCTTCTCCACGGGTCTGTCCACTGCCTTTCTTCAAAACCCACACCAACGATCAGCCCCGTCCCTCCCCGCTCGGCTCCCTCCTGGGCACGCAGCGTTCTCCTGCGCTGAGCTGCTCCCAGGACGAAGGGCCTGAAGCCAGACAGAAGTCTCCGCACCTTCCCAGCTTTAATGAGCATGTCGTGTCATCCCCACGGCTGGAAAAAGCTCCGGGCAGCAGTGCACAGACAACGGTCAGGGACGGCGCCTGTGGGGGTCCAGGCAGAGCGGCACCTGGGACACACTCAGCAGGTGCCCCAGACAGACCGCAGGGATGAACTCGAAGACGCAGGGAGGGCGGGGGCAGGTACCCCGCAGCGAGCTCCGGGGGGCTGGACCAGGCTCTGGCCGCCAGGTGTCCCCTGACAGGTTCTTTGTCCTGTTCAAAACCAACCAGCTGACAGCCGGCGGCCTAGTTCCCGAATCTCGAGCCCTGTAGGCGCCCCACAGGGACAAATTAACCAGAGCACAGAGGAGCGAGTCCACACCGAGGCTGGTTTCTATGCTAAGGAGCTTCTCCCGCAGAATGGTCTGCTGGGAGCCAGACACACGCGGGTGGGGTGTAGACTGCCTGGAGGAGAGAGCGGCCCTGGGGTGGAGGAGGGGGGAGCATGAGGCAGACCCCAGTGGGGACACAGAGGGAGCCCCAAAGGAAAGAAGGAACAATGGAGGCTTGCCACGCGTGGGCCTCCTTGTCCAGTGTGTGCTGGAGAGACAGACACGCGGACAGAGGCAGCGGGGAGCGAACAGGGAGGTGGCCCTGGGGCCAGCGTGATGGGTGAGGCGTCTCCTCGGGACACATGTGAGTTCATCTCTTCCAGCTCTTCAGTGGTCCACGTGCCTGGCGTGAATGAGATCCAGTCCTCCTCGTCTACAGGCCAGAACATGTCCCAGATCTCCCGGCAGCTGGGCCAGAGTCAGGTGGCGTGGACGGGGAGCCGGCCGCCCTTTCCCGGACAGGTACGGGGTTTGGTGAGGGCGCTGCCCCCAGGTCCGGGCGGCTCAGAGCTCCCGTGACCTGCTTTCTTTGGGTCCAGGCTTCGAGACNTGAGACCCCCAGATCCAGGCAGGTCAGAGCCCCCGTGACCTGCTTTCTTTGGCCCAGGCTTCGAGACAGGTTAGTGCTCTGAGCACCAGTCCCTCAGAGGGGCCCCAGCAGTGGAGCCCCGTCTGCTTTCGGCAGCCTGGCCCTGCTCAGAGGGGGCCTGGGAAGCTGGGTGAAGGGGCAGATCCACAGACGCTCCGCGAGGACCGCTCTGGACCTCTGTCTGTCCCAGCCAGGAGCGCGTGAGGACCCCCCAGCCCCGGGACACACGCAGCTCCCTGGTAGTCACTGTGACGTGGGCGTCTGGTGGCCCAGGGGGCTTCCTGGTGTTTGTAGTGCCCAGGCCCAATAAAGAGAAGCCGCAGGACCCGGATCCTCATAGGCCTGCGGGTGACTTCGCCCAGACCTGCCCCAGGGAGGCAGGGCCCAAGTCCTGCAGTTCTGGGCCCACACATGCTGGCCTGATGCCAGGCTTGTGCCCAGCTGGGCAGGAGGGCCTTGGGGAGTCGCCATCAGCCACTGGGACCTGGGGCAGAGGCCTGCTGGTGATGCTTCCCTTCTCTTTGCTGTGTCCTAATTATAGCAAATCACCCCCCAGTCCGGCAAGACCCAGTCATCTCCCTTTGGGATCGGAACGAGCCACACCTACCCAGCAGACCCCTCTTCCTACAGCCCCCTCTCCAGCCCAGCTACCTCCTCGCCCAGCGGGAATGCCTACTCCAGTCTCGCCAACAGGACACCAGGGTTCGGTAGGTGGGGAACGAGGGAGAGAATTCCCGGGAGAGCCAGCAGAAATGCTTTCTGAGCATCCTGAGTTCAGGGGACCAAGCCCCAAGCTCCCAGAACGCTGGGACAAAGCCTAGGGGTTTGTGCCTCCAGCTCTGAGAGCCTGTGGTGTCCCCAGACACTGGCTGCTTGGGTCTCAGCTTTGTGGAGTGACTGTCATTTTCAAGGCCCTGGGACTATATTCCTCCGTGCTGATGGCATCTGAATGCTGTTTTAATCCTTTATGGCCCTTGGCAAGGACATTCAGGTACCCCACGTCCAAAACTCTATAATCTTGCTTCAAACAACCGGGTGGCCGATGGTATAAGAAACACGGTAAAGTTCTCTCTCTTCTTAGTATTCCAAGAGAGATCCCATCCCGTGTCAGAGGGCCTGTCCCAGCTTTGTTAACAAAACCTCAGGCCATAAAGGGTTAAGTGGCTGCCCCCTTCTGGTGCTCCTCCCAGGGGCCTTTGCTCCTTCTGTGTGGATTTAATGGGCCAGGGCTCTAGCTCCCATCAGGCGGGGCTGCTGAGGGGCCATGGCCCTTCGACCTGAGCCGGCGCCCATCTCTCACAGCGCGGTCCCTGTGACACCCACTCGTGTGGCTCATGGGGCGTCTCTCTGTAGGACGGATGCCCTCAGGCGACTGTGGGGCTGAGCCCACACACCTAGGTTTCCATCTGGCAAGTCAGCCACTTTATGCAGCCAGCCCCAGGCTAAATGCTGTGTGGTGTCCTGTGTACCATGCCCCCTCCCACCCCCCCACCAGCCTGGGGGCTCAGTACTTCCTGACCTCTCACCAGCTCCCCCGGGAATGCAGTGACCTTCGGCATTAATCCGGTTCACTCATTCACTCATGGCAGGTTCTCCTGTTCGGCCTTAAACTATCTTTGCCATATTGTTCCCCAAGCGGGAGCTCAGCCGCATGCTGCCCTGTTACCGGAGGGACGGACCCCTGGCCTCTTGCTTGCCAGGCGCTGTGCTAGGCTCGAGCTCACAGAGGGGAGGAGACCTGGTCCCAGCCTAGGGGAGGTCACGGTACAGCTGAGGCAAGGGAGACGCTCGGGCACTGGGAGAGGGCAGGGGAGATACTCGGGCACCGGGAGAGGGCAGAGGAGATGCTCAGACACAGGGAGAGGGCAGGGCAGCCGCTCCCACACCGGGAGAGGGCAGGGCAGGCGCTCCCACACCAGGAGAGGGCAGGGCAGACGCTCGGGCACCGGGAGAGGGCAGGGGAGTGCTGTGTCTGCCCGCGGTCCAAGGGCTGCCATTCTCTCAGGGTCAGAAGAGTCTTCAAGGAGAGCGAGCGCTCATTCCAGTAAGGCCGAGAAGCATCTCGTGGCCACAGCAGGAAAGGTGGGCAGGGCCTTCCCCTGCCCTGGGGATCTGGGCCCTTCAGCTCTGTGCGTCTGTCTGGTTTCCGCCTGGAGTATGCAGGCCCTGACGTGTAAATGGGGCTGGGACACGGGGAAGACAAAGCCCCGGGCTGAGGCCCTGAACAGCAGGCTCACACGGGAGCTCCAGGATCAGCAGCCACGTCCTCGTTGGCCCTGAGCTGTCCTGCAATCACGCGATCCTAAGGATGGTCACAGGCACCGCTGACGCTCACCAGACGCTCACTACGTGCTCTGCACCGGGCGCATTTGAGTTCCTGTAACGCTCGCGGCAGCCCTGAGAGGGAGATGCCCAATTGCTCCCATTTCACAGATAAATAAACGGAGGCATGGTGAGGTCAGAGGTCACAGTGCGCTCCCCTCCAGACTCCGCTTGCCCCGTCTTCTGATCCGTTGTTTGGGGTGCATTGGAATTAGTTGGGGATCGGGTGTCCTGGCAGAGCTCTCTTGATTTATACTAATGAGAGGGGCTGGGCCCGCTCCGTGAGTGCCCGGAGACTCTAAACAGGTTTCATGTGGTCTCACCTTTAATCCCTCCCTTGTTGACCTTGACCCAGCAGGGCAGCAGGAAGCTGTGGCTGTGTTTGGAATCCAGGCCCTGGGGGAGTGTGGGACAGGGAGCTGGGGTGGGGCTTCGGATGAGGGGCTCCCCAGGCCACCTCTGGGTCAGTGTGGCAGGAGGCCTCAGCAGAGGTGGGGAACAGTGGTGCGGAGGGGCCTGGAGGGTAGGGCGGGCCGCACATGGGGTGTGCGGCTTGTGAAAAACAAGCAGCCGCGCTCCAGGGGGCTCCAGGGAAACAGGTCCGGGAGGCGGTGGGGGGGGCTCTGGTCAGGGTCAGAGAGATGAGGGTGTGCAGGCGGTTCGTGAA
>NC_048226.1:1677636-1737114 GCF_002007445.2 Ailuropoda melanoleuca
GAAGTAAAACTGGAACCATTTACGGAGAGCTGAAAATTCGACTGTTCGCGTCCTAACGAGCTGGGTGGGGACAGTGCGGCAAGCAGGGTCCAGGCAGCGCAGAGAAACCACGCCTGCAGGTGCAACGGGGAACGCGAAATACGATGATTCCTAGCGACTGTGGTTGAAGGAGCGCCCCGAGGAGACCGCAGAGCGAGCATGCCTGGCAGCTTCCAGCTCCAAGGCCAAGGGGGGACCCCACCCCACAAAGCTGGTCCCTGAGGGTGTGTTTGCCGGGCACTGAGCAGACTGGCCGGGGGTGGGGGCTGCGGCTGGTCGCTCCCCAGAGGCTGCACCGGGACCAGAGTCCACAGGAGCCGCCGCCGGGTGGAGAACACCAGCCGCTGGGGCTGGTTTGCAGTCTCAGGGTGATGGAGAAGCTCCCTGAAGAGTGACTGCACGGGGCCTCCTGCACACTGCCGGTCGCCACGCTGCAGACAGTAAAACACCCGAACCAGAAGAGAAGCCCCTTCCTCGGCTGCACCTGCTTGTCTCTCCAGTACCTTCTATGGACAAAGCCTAACCTTGCCCCAGCGGGCAAAGGAGGCACGTTCACAGCATCTAGCTCCTACCCCACAGGCAGGGCGAAGACGCGTGGATGTGGCGCCAAGAGGCCGTAAGCCGATAGCGCGCGGGGAGTCCTGAGACCCGGGTCCCCGAACGGCTGGGTCTGCGTCTCCTCCACCACCGGGCATCTGCTCCCTGATGCGTCCATGTGTCTTAGGGAAATGCAGGAGCCAAGCACGCAGGGTGCTCAGTGCAAGTGGCCCAGGGGGGCCGTGGCAGACCAGGCGTTCCTCCCTGGACTCGCCCTGGGTCTGAATGACGTCCACTGTCTTACCCACATGCTTCCAGAGGCAGGGACTGGGCCGCACGGGCAAGTGCATTGCTTCCCGGCCTCCCTGCTTCCCGGTTTAGGGTGGGCGGCTAACATGTCCCATTCATGCCTGGCGTGAGTCAGTGCGGATCCTGTCAGATCACAGCCAGTAACACAGACGATGCGGAGCCCGAGCAGCTGTCATGAAGGCCACGGAATGCATCGGTCACGTTGTTGGCCTTCCTGGGAGGAGCCTCGTCCGTCTGCACACTTAACTTCGGAGACGAAGCTTGAAAGAACGGGTCATTCCACAAGAGTCTGAGGATTTCTGCAGTGAGAAGGGGGATGAAAAATTAGGGGCAGAGCAGGGCAGGCACAGTGGGGGAGGGGTTGGGGTTTCCCTGATCTAGAATGTTTGCAGGCACCACACCCCTGAACCCCCCAGTTCCTGCCCCCGAATCTCAGCCCTGTGCATTCTCACCAGCAAATTTTAGGGGATTCTAAACCTTTCCACCGCTACGAGTTAGTGATGAAAAATGAGGTCTTGGCCAGAAAGCATGGGAAACGTGTGTCCTGGGCGTGAACTGCTGGAGACCTCCGCCCAGAGGAGTTTCTAGAACAAGCTGCCCCTTTGGAGCTCTTTGCTGACTTCCTCCACAAGGGTTTCTCAGCGTCAGCACCACGGACATTTTGAGGGTAATTCTCTGTGTTGGGGGTACCTTGTTCATGTGGGTGTTCAGCAGCCTCCCTGGCCTCTGCCTGCCAGCACCCCTGCATTTATGACCGTGAGAAGTGTCTCTAGACGCGTCCCCTGCACAGCAGAGTCAGCACTGGTTAGAACCACTGAGCTCGGAGCGCCTGGGTGGCACAGCGGTTAAGCGTCTGCCTTCAGCTCAGGGCGTGATCCCAGCGTTATGGGATCAGGCCCCACATCAGGCTCCTCTGCTATGAGCCTGCTTCTCTCTCCCACTCCCCCTGCTTGTGTTCCCTCTCTCGCTGGCTGTCTCTATCTCTGTCGAAAAAATAAAACCTTTTAAAAAAAAAAAAAAAAGAACCACTGAGCTCCTCCCGACCACAGAGGACCTCCGAGCAGTGCACCAAACAGCCCTGGGATCCTCATATGATTCTCACGAGGAAAAACGTCAGCAAGAGTGACCCTAGAGCACTGAGTGCCGATAAAACAGTTTTAAAAGAAAGATGTCGCCCCTTTAGTCCTACAACCTAGGAATCCACATGCTTCTCAAGATTCTGAAGTTTGGTCTGAAAGACCACCCATTTGGCCCAGATGGCGGCAACCCCGTGCGTGCTCTACTTGCACCGGGGAACTGGCGGGGGACCCACACGTTCAGCCGGGGCTGTAGCAGCCTAGACTTTGCTCAGGAAGCCAGCAAAGCAAAAGAAGGGCAGAATGGCTGGAGCCCAGCTCACAGTTCGTCGCCATACACGTGGCTTCTAGAACAACGAGGCATCCGAGATGTCGGTGACCCCTGGGGCTTTCTCCAGAATGCGGCTGTGGCTGCATGGTGGGCGCAGGCCACGTACACCCCTGCTCACCATCGGTCCGAGGTCAGGTGGGGTGGGTCAGTGGGGCGAGGTCTGGGCTGAGAGCACCTGGGGAGTCGTCCGGGAGACACTGTGTTATGGTCACTGCTCATCGCTGGGCGTCGAGGTCACTCACGCAGCTCAGAGGAACGGGTTTCAGTAACGGGCTGGAAGAAGGGCCTCCCCCATGGCCCTTCCCTCAGACGGTGTGAACGCGGCCTGCCGGTCAGGGCTTGGGGGGGGTGGCTTTCCCGAGGAAGACTGTCAGCTGTGAGGTCCGCTTCCATGTCCCCCCATGCGGCCTGTGCCTCCTTGCCGTGCTCGGAACAGTCCCGATGGCCTGGTCACTCGTCTGCCTGCCCCAGCGGACCAGCCAGGCTGGGTCACCCCCGTGTTCCCTGCTTTCTGCCAGCATCAGGGGCATTGTGGACATTGGATACAAATGCTCGGTGTCCCAAGTGAATGCATGCAGGCCCCGCGTCAGAAAGACCTTGGTTCCAGCTGTGGCTCTCGCATTTACACACAGAATGAGTCGGGCAGATTTCTTGAGTCTCCGGTCCCTTGTCTGGAAAAGGTGGGTGATGCAGCCGTCTCTTAGAGTAAATGACATAACGTCGAAGCCCAGCACTCGGCCCGTATGCAGAAATAGCGCGCCCTTCTTTCCTTAGCTACTATGTCATGCTGTTTCTGAAGCAATCCCATTAATCAGTTTTTCTATGGCAAACATTGAAGAAGAGCTTCTCCTTCCCCGCAAGTTTAAGAATGTGGATTCTGAAATCACGTGTCTGTGATTAGCAGAATTGAGCTGGTCTTTCTTCATCCTTCAGCCCTCGCTGCCCACCTGGGCTCTGGCGGTCACTGAGACCGATGAGGGAATGTGCGTTCATTTCTTTACATGCCGCTGAGCGCCAGGAAGCTTCCGATGGGATGTTCACGGCTCCTCCCTCTTCCTGGCCTCTTTCCCCTCCTTGACCTTTCTGTTACTTTGTCCCTCAGCAAATACCTGACCAGGTGTTCCAGTACCAAGCAGTGGGGTGGCTACGCATGACCTGGGGGTGGGTTGGCTCAGTTGCGGCCCTGCCATGGGGGTGACACAAGGCCACGACAACTGAGAGTGGGTCAGGGAAGCTCGCTTCCGACAGGGCTCTGAACATGGGCAAAACCCTCTGAGCACAGAGGGTGTCCACAGCTGGGGGCAGGCAGGTCACCTGGGAAGGGGCGGAGGGGTCAGTGGTGGGGTGCAAAGCGGAAGTGGGGTTACGCAGGCTCTTGGACCGTGGTAGGCTGGGCTGGTTTTAGGCAGTGGACACTGTTTCAGGAAGATCGGGGGCAGCTGTGGATTCAGGGAGACAGGCTGCCCCAGATGGAGGGAAGCAGACAGGAGTGGAGATGTGGTGTTCGGGGCGGTGGGCTAGACGTGAGCGCCCGCAGCTGGGCTTTCCCCACCGGGATGGTCTGGGGAAGGGAGATGCTGGTTTCAGGCACGGGGAGCCCAGGGCGCCTCTCGGAGACTTAGCCCTGTCCTCCGGGCCCAGGGGGCTGGGCCCAGAGCCTAGAGAAGCAGGACTGTGCACATCCAACCAGCAGAGATGGGGATGTGTGGTCCCGGCGCTCCCAGCCGTCCACCCCACGTTGCAGGACTCAGGCGCCATGGGTCATGTGCGCAACCCTGCAGCGGTCCCCTGCTAACCGGCTCCTTCCCTCTGCCCGCTCGGCCCCGGACGGTGGTCTTCCTGAAGGCGCAGGCATGTGCGGCCGCTCCTCTGCCCGCGGACGCCCCCTGGGTCCCTGCCACACTCACAGCCAAGCCCTGGCTTGCTCTCAGCCCAGTCACACTCGGACCCTTACCCCAGAGCCGCCTGCGGGTCCCTGAGCAGATCACGCCCTCTTCACCCCACCTCTTCGCACAGACCCATCCTGGTGTCTGCCTCCGAGCCCTGCACACGCTCAGCTGCTGACCCTCTCCCTGCTGGTCTCTTCTTGCCGCGACAGGTTAGGCGTCCTCCCGAGAGCTGGCACTCTCGCTGCTTCCCCCGTCACAGCGGCTTCTGGCCACGTGGCACTGCCTTTCCCCTCTCCTCACCATACCGTGAGCTCCCCTCGAGGAGCTGTCCCGCTTCCTGGCCGGTGTGCGCACCTGCATGGAGCCTGGGTCGGGGCCGGAGCCCAGGACCCAACATATGAATCGGGGGGACTCAGTGAAGGCCATAGCCAGAAGGAAAAGTTGAGGGCATCAATTCCTGATGGGCAAGACCCCAGCAGGGAGTCACTGTTGTAGCAAGTGGGGTCAGCAGGTAGCCTCCCCGTGGCAGTCATCCCCCCCAGCTCCGTTATGACAGCTCCCGTGGTCTGCCTCGCCGTCGCCTTCCGCGAAGTGACAGGTGACCAGGCCCATCCACGCTCCCCGAGCAGCAGGGGGGCCGGCTTGTGCTTGGGCCCCTAGGCGTCTTAGGCGGTCTCCTCACTGCCTCCACTGGTGTCGCCTGCGGACGTTTGGATGCCCAAACCAGCCCATGGGCCGTGCTTTGGAAGAGCTCCCCCTGGCGTTGGCGCCTCGTGAGCTTTAGGAAGAGGCATTTCGGATTTCCGGATGCATTTTCCTTAAACAGCAGAGTCCCGTGTGCCCGGTCGGTTTTAATCCCTCTGATGCGTTAGCAGGGAATCGTGTCCTTGTCTGATTTTTTAGAACCTTTTCCCACCTGTCACCATGCAGAGTTTGGAATGCGTGGTCGTGAGGCCTTAAGAACATACGTGTTTCTTTACAACCTTTCATGTCTCAGGCCGGATGTCCCGTGTGTGTGCGTGTGAGAGAGAGAGACGGAGAGAGGGGACAGAGGGAGAGGCTGGGGATCTCCCTGAGCACTTAGTGGGCTCAGCTCCCGAGCCCAGCATCCGCCCTCCGGCAGGAGAGATGGCCCGTGACGAGCACGGCCGTTGGGAAGGGCGAGATGGGGTCCTGCGCCCAGAGCCTGACAGAGAGCCTGCTGCCTTCCAGATGGTGCTGAGTGGTTCAGAACCAGGAAAAATGTTTCTCAGCTTTTTTCGATGTGCCTCCAGGTTTAACAAATCCTCTGAGGTTGAATCTTTAAAACGGTTTAGACAAATTTCTGCTCATTTTTTCTACTTGGTTTTTCCAGCGTGTATTCTTTGTAAAGCGTAAGACAGAGGCTCTTGTGACACGTTACTGTGCTGGTCCCTTCGTGTCTGAGCCAGGCCCAAACGCCTTTGCTCTCGAGCCACCCCGTGCTAAGAAACACTCAGAGGCCAGAGGAGGGGCCATGGCTCAGGGCCCCTGTGGAAGGACCTCGTGGAATGCCACGTGTGGCCTCGCCAAGTTCCCCGAAACCTGGTGAGGGTGGCAGAGCTCTGGACACGCTGAGGTGAGGCTTGTCCTGAGTCAGGATCCCGGAAGGAGCAGCCTGGGGACGAGGGGTCTGGAATGGCAGAGAGGCTTTCCCTCCTTGGGTGGCCAGCGCGCGGCGGGGCAGGGCTTGTCTCAGCCCACGCTCTGGGCCCCCAGACACGCCCCCGCCGAGCTCCGTGCGCGGTCACTGAGGGCACCGAGGGCTCCAAGGCTTAAAGCCCCTGGCCCCCCTGCAGGTGCACTCTGGGGAGAGCCCCCCTCCACCGAGTGCCTGCACCCTTTGGCAGAGGGCTCCCACTTCTGCTCCCCCCACCCAGCTGCGTGGTGCAGAAGTGACTTGTAACCTGTCAGTCCGTGTGAGCACGCAGGGGTCCATGAACACATGTGTTCCGCCAGCTCCGAGGGAGCGTGCCGTTCAGAAGCGTGGGGCGCTCTGGGCTACGGCGATTCTAGGTCTCACAGAGCCACAACGTGGCTTTTAAAGGCAGTGTCCTGTACGTCGGATCTTTCAGCTGAAAGTGGACAGAGTAGCGGGCAGTTCCAGGGGCGGCCGTCGGAAGTCTGGTCGCAGTGGCAGAGCCAGCACCACGGTCAGCAGAGCGGCGAGCAGCATCCCCACCAGCAGCCCGGTCAGACCGAAGTGTTCCAGGTAAATCGAGCCAGCATAGCCTTCTCGTAGGTACCGGCGCCTTCTCTCTGCTTCCTTTCCCCTCGCTCTCTGCTGCAGCCCCACCTCTTCCTTAGGGATACAGGTTCTGGCCCAGCCTGGGGAGAGGGGCCAGGAGCCGAGGCCTCAGCTGTCCTCTCTGCTTGAGGACACCTGCACCCCTCGCAGCTGTCCGTTGCTGGAGACCCTCCTGGCCGTCCCTCGTGATGGGCAGACCTGACCTAGCTGTGCAGCTGGAGGGGACCCTGTGACAGCCCCGCTGGGCAGGGCTCAGGCCCCTTGGGGCTTCCCTGGCCCTACTTTCAGCCAGAAGTTTTCAATGGAAGATGGTTCCAGATGGAGGCATGAACCTGTTGACTCCCCCTGAGCCAAGCGCTTGGCCTGTCCCACTGGGCCTGTGTGAGGGGGAAGCACCTCCCACAAGAGCCGAGGCACCCCCGCCCCTGCCCCCATCGTGCCCAGAGCTCCAGGTCTGCCCAGCAAAGCAAGGATGGGCCGGAAGCACATGGAAGGAGGGACTGGAGGCCCCCCAGTTGGTAACCCCCACTTTCCCAAGGGAGGGTCTGTGCTCCTTGTCCCCAGCACCTTTCCCACTTGGCCAAGGAACGTCTTCGCAGACAAAGGTCTAGAATCATATGTCCCTCTAAGTCTCCAGAGGGGCAGTATTCTGCCTTCCTTCCTCTATCCTTATGCCTCACAGCTGTGTGTAAGGCAGAATTGCCAGCCTGATTTTTCATGGTCACGAGGCTAAAAAGAATTCTTGGTCAGATATGTTTGTGAAACACTGGTTAAGCAAATTATTCAGTTTCTTGCCTGCAGGACTTATCAGAGCCTTTATTATACTAATAAACACTGCGGATTTTTAGGAGGTAGGCAGAGTATGCCATTTTCCAAACTCCCTCGTCCACAGAATTCTTTTCTCCCGGAGTATCTCGTGGGCCAAGAATCTGGCAGAACACACTTTGAGAAATTTGCCACAGGGGATTGAAATACTGCCATTCCCATTTTTTGGATGGGCACTCTGAGGCCCACAGAACCTGAAGGGCTTGTTAAAAGGGAAGCCTGACCACACCGGGATTTGGCCCTGCCCTCAGAATGCACACGGCCCTATCTCGTGCTCAGCCCAGCACCGAGTCTCTCTTGCATTTGGAGCACTGACCACGGGTCCCTTGCTTTGTGCCCGGCTAGATTCACCGCACCGGTGGGGTTCTTGTCCACCCTGTGTCCTGGCTTGGCCTTTCACAGGCACAGGTTATGTCCTGAGGTTGTGTTGACCTGCTGGGATGCCACTTCCCGGGGGAAAGCAGCTTCCCGGCTCTGGACATTTGAGGACCCCTGAGATTGTCCCGAGACTGGGAGCCTGTCGCGGGGCTGCCCCCAAGGGGGATGAGCATGAGAAGGAGCAGCAGGCTGGGCTCCTGGGGTGTGCGGGCGCCCGGGAGGGTGAGCTGACTCCCCCACGGCTTTCTTTTCCGCCCTCCTGCAGGACATGCTGCCCATGCCTGGAGATCCGACCCAGGGGACCGGCAATTATAACATCGAAGACTTTGCGGACCTGGGCATGTTCCCGCCGTTTTCTGAGTAGCGGCAGGCAAGAGTGCGGCCGGCGCTGGGCAGTGCCCTGTGTGCGGTGACGGCGCCACCCATGCGGGCGGGGGCCCCCCACGCCCTGCCTGCCCTGCCCGCCCCGGGACCCCCCAGCAGAAGGCATCCCATCCCTGTGCTCCCCCTGGCACAAAAGCGCTCAGCTCACGGCCGGGGCTGCCCGGCCACCCACCAGGAGCCCTGGTGGGCATTGGGGGCCGTTGTATTTATTGTACTTTATCTGTGTATGTTTGGGAGGTGAGCCCGTTGGGGCTTGAGGTCTGGTTGTGAATAATCTCATAGCAGACAATGTTCACCTATAAAACGTCCAGTCACAGTCCCGAGGGCCCAGGCCTGCCCAGGACACGGGAATCGGGTTTCTTCTTGCCTTTGACATCTGTGGATGGGTGGGGCTCGGCTGTCGGAAGGGAGGCGACCAGGATGCACGGCCTTTGTTCTTGGAGCTGGGACCCAGAGGTGGACCCCGCTCCCCTGTCCCCAGTTCAGCCAAGTCTATGTGCGTCCGTCCGTCCATCCATCGTGCTGTGGGATGTGTGTACTCTGTGCCCTGTGATGTGAATCCCCGCCCTGATGCGTGTGCTGTGCCCCATGTGGGTCGTGTGGCCAGAGTGTCCAGAACCCAGGGTGCGTCGTGGCTGAGGGCCCACACATGTAGCCCCCACCCCCAGCTCAGCAGCGGCCCAGCTGGAGCGAGCTTGGCCCAGGGTCTGGGCACCGGGCTTGCGGGCTGGGCGGACAGGCTGGCACTTCACAGCATCGCCAGGGGTCGTGGCTGGGAACCTGCTTGCTTTAATGGGTCAGCTCCCGGGTCCAGGCGTCCCTCTGAGAGGAAGCAGCCCCCTCCTCTTCCGGGAGGCCCCCGAGCGAGCCTGGCCTTTCCTGGTGACGCACAGGTGTCTCCCACCGACTCCCAGCCAGCGCCTGCTGGAGGCACACCTTGGGGTCACAGAGCCCAAGGCCCTTCGGCAGAGGACCGAATGGGAAGGCAGGATGTCCAGGCCTCCCCATCCCGCTTCCCCAGGGCCAGCCGTGGCGGCCACATTACACTCAGTGACTCTGGAGACGGTTGAGACACGGACCCGTGCGTGGAGACGACCTCAGAAGCGCCTTCCGCCAAGCTGCCTGAGCCCTCCTTCGGCAGCTGCTGGGAACGTGGCGCCACGTCGGGGGCGGAGTGCAGGTCCGTGAGGCCAAAGGCCGGACTTCCCATTCTGTCTGGTACACTCACCCCCTGGGGCCTTGAATTCCTCAGGTGGTCTCAAGATGGGAGGAAGAGCTGACTTCTAGAAGCTTCTGCCTGGCTGAGCCCATGGCCCCTGGCTTCCTGCATGTCCCTGTATTCACTGACCTCACGCCCCCCGTGCCCCGTGCACTGAGGCAGGCTCTCAGCCTCTGTCTCTGTCCTTTCCCGACAGCCCCGTTTGGCCTCACCATCCATGGGCTCGCCGACTCCCACGTGGGAGGGAAGCTACACATGCGGCCGGGCAGGTGGAGGAGCCCTCCCTAGGGAAGCCCAGCGGCCCTCAGGCAGAGCCCGTCAGGCACCTGCTCGGAGACAACCTGTGTCCCCCTAAGGACCAGGCAGAGCTCAGAGGGTTCTGAGCTGCCTGAGTGCAGGATGATCCAAGCCTGCAGGAAGGAGCCAGGGAAGGGGGGTGCGTGGACCTCTGCCCACTCTGCATGAAGTGCCGGCCCCATGTGGGGTCCAGAGGGGACCCCTGTGCCCTGTCTTGCTCGGAGAGCTCCACCTACGACATCCAGCGTTGTTTGGTAGCATCTGTGGCCAGTAGCCAGCTCTGTGAGCTCCCAGTTCCTAGACTCGAATTCACACGGACGGAACAGTTCTAGAGTGGCTTTCAATCCCTTCCACAGTGCGGTGATGGAGTCCCGGGTTCAGGCGTGCTCCAGGTCATCTTACGCTCAGGAGCCTTTTTGCCTCATGGGACTTGGTGGGGGAGCAAACCCCATGCACCCCAACAGTGCCAGAGCCAGAGGGGCTCCCCCGTGCGGGCCCTGCCCTTGGGGTCACTTCCACCTCCACAGCCTGAGCCTACCCCAAGCAGGGGGCACGATCATTTCCAAGAAAGGCACAGAAATCGCTTTCAGATCAAAGAATGGTTTCTCCATGAAACGAAAATGGACTTTTTGTGGCCTTTCACCTGTGAGTTTGGAAGTTTTGGGGATTTCATGTTTGTTTTTTCCTCGTTTCCTGGAGAGAACTGGGGGATTTCCTGTGTGCCCATCACAACGCTGTGACCGGGGCTGTGCTGGACCCCGAGGGGATGTGGACAAGGTGGAAGAGCTTTGCCCCCAATGGCCTTGCAGCCACTTCCATCCATCACACGAGGGCCGGGGTGCAGACAACTCAAGGCTCAGTCCTAGAAGGCGGGGACCATAGGTGACTGAGAGCCGGGTGTGATGGGGAATATCGTGACTCGGGCGGCCCAGCCTCCTTCCCTTCCAGCTCTGTCCCAGGAGCACCGACGGGGAAGCCAACGGCAGCGCTCTGTCCTCTGGACTCCCAGCCTACTCCTTGGTTGTGATTCTTGGAAACCATCATGTGGCCAGTAAGAAAACAGACAGGACTGGAAGGATCTCTGACCCAAGAGACTCCCCGCCCCCCCACCCGAGTAGTCTTGAGACAGACCAGAACACGAGTTAAAGCCGCTGAGGGTCTCATCCCAGTTTGGAGGAGAGCATCCCGTGCCAGGCCTGCACAGCCAAGAGGGGGCTGTGCGTGGACCCTGCTGTTGGCACGTCCTCCAGCCAGGCCCGGCCCAGACTCCCCTCCCTCTGGAGACGCAGCCTAACTTGGCCGGGACTCACTCCCTCACTCACACCCCCTGTCCTTGGGGCCAGCGGGTGGGCCTTCCACAGACCAGGCCTGAGCCGTGGCGGCCTGAGCCTTGGGGGCGGACACAAAGCAGCTGTTTTAAGGTTCACCTAAGACTTGGCTAGTGACTGTGTCTGTGGCCAAGAAGTTCTAGAACATTCTACCTATGTGTCCCTCCCATGAGTTTTGTTTTTCGCTGTGGTTTCAGGAGTGCTAGAGCCACCACAAACAGCCATGTTCCCCTCTGCTTCCCGATACATTCAGTCCACCCCCTTTGCTGTTTCATGAATGTGTTGCAGAGAGTGGGAGTGTGCTGATAGTTGATGGAACTTCCATCAGGGAGCTCGGACCTCTCAGCCAGTAAAGAGACCCCAGATTAGCCACATGTGACAGTGACCTCCCATCCACGTCTGCTAGCCTCAGCCAAGAGATGGGACAAGCCCTGGGGAAATGAGTGGTGGCCTCCCACTTATCCCTCGGCTGCCCGGGGTCTGGGACCACCTGGAGAGGCACCACGCCATGGTGCAGGCCGCTGTTCACATGGAGATGTGCCTGGGTCTTGTGGCCAGAGCTAGTTTTGTGGTCCAGCAACCAGCCAAAGCGGGTGTGGGGCACCGACCGGGAAGGGGGCGGGCCGTGCCCGATGCGGGGCGACTGGCTCCCCGGGACAGCCTCCTTCTCCTCGGAGATGACGGGCTTCAGTGGACAATGTAAGCACTTAATCATTTCTCTTGTAGCCTTTCTTCGTGCCGTGGATAAGTCATCATTTGTATTTCTTGAATGTTCTCTGTGACTAACAGTTACTGAGCTGGTTGTGTACATGTGTAACTACTGTTTTAAACTTCATCACAATAAAATGACTGACCAGTGACCAGCACAGGCCGACTTCGTGATCGCGTGGGTCAGGGAAACTTCTTTCGGACTTTGGGATGCTATCTGGGGTCACACCTCTTTCTAAGGGCTGTGGTGTATCAGATCACTGCTGGCCAAGGGCGGAAAGTCCCTGGGTGCCAAAGAGGGACCCTTCTGGGGGTCTGGCTGCATAGGAGAGGGCGGCAAACGAACAGTGCTTGCCCTTGTCTACCAGGCAGAGCCCTCTAAAAGGCTCTCTGCGTGCTGCATTTGTGAATCGTTACAAACCTGTGCTGTGTGGTTATTAGTCCCAGTTTACAGATTATGAAACTGGACTCGAGAAGTTAAGTGACTTATCTAAGAACGGACAGGAAGGAACTGGCAGAACCAGGATTTGACCTCAAATCCTCACTCCAAATCCCGTATCTATTGTCTTCTTCAAGCACCCTTTTAATTTCTTTTCAAAATTCTCCCAATCCAGTATTTTAATGTGCTCAAGCCTCGAGTAAACACAAATTCCAACCTTTCTCTGTTGAGAGATGACTAGCAAAATGCCAGACTGGAATCATTTAAACACTCTTCCATCGAACATCCAGCATTCCTATTTTTGTTACAGCTTTACTGAGCTATTCTTGATATAAAATAAACTGCATACATTTCAAGCATACATGGGAGAAACTTTTGTGACCTTGAGTTAGGCACAGGTTTCTTAGACATTCCACCTAAAGCATGATCTATGAAAAAAGACAAGTATAAATTGGACTTCAGAAAACAAATTCAAAACCTTTGCTCTTCAAGGACACGGTTAGCAGGATGAAAAGATCCACCATCAACTGGGAGAAAACATTTGTGAGCCATATATCTGACAAAGGGCTTGTGTCCAAAATATGTAAAGCACGCTTACAACTCAATAAACAAGTCAGTACAAAACAGACAAAAAATTTGAACAGACACTTCACCAAAGAAGATACACAGTGGGAAATAACATGAAAAGATGCTTGGGATCATTTGCCATCAGGAAAACGCACATTCTAATTCCACTAGCCATTAGAATGTTTTAGCATTTAAACAGACTGATGACAGCAAATCTTGTCCAGCATGTGGGGCGCCTGGACACCCCCACATACGTGCCGGATGCCACGGTGCCTTTGCACAACAGTTAGGCAGCTTTTCTTACACAGTTAAGCACACATGCCCCATATGACCTAGTCTCTCCACATCTAGGTATGCGTTTGCCCAGCGGAAATGAACGTGTTTCCCCACAAAGACTTCAATGGGAATATCGATTGCAGCTGTGTTTGTAATCACCAAGAGCCAGAAACAACCTCAATGTCCATCAGAAGGTGAGTGGGCAAGTCATGGTGGAGCCGTACAATGAACACTACTCAGCAAAGAAAGGGAACAAAGCGCAGATACAAGCAACGATAAGACAGATCTCAAAACACGCAGAACCGAAGAAGCCAGGCCCAAAGGCACCACGTGATTCCATGTGTGCAAAATTCCAGGAAAGAACTAGCTAATCAGCAGGACGGGAAGCAGGTCCGTGGTTTGGGGGCTGGAGGAGGGGCGGGAGGGGATGAGAACAGAAGAGGTGATGGGAAGGTTCTAGATTTGAAGGGTGGTCACAAAGGTGTATACAAATGACATGGCTCATTGAACTGTTAGCTGAAGATGGGTCTTTTAAGTTACAGTGTGTATAAATTCCATCCATGTTAAGTTGATACAAAAAGAATCGCAGGAGAGTTTTTTGTGCAATTTGACAAGGTAACCCCAAATTTCCTATGGAACTAAAGAGAGGTAATCGCCAATACATTTAAGTGAATGAGATATTTAAAGAAGAGAAGGAGAAAGAGGAAGAAAAGGAGAAAAATGGATAATTCAGCCTTCCAGACACTTGGAAGCTTTGTGATGAAAGTGTGGCTTTGGTGCAGATCCAGAACCCTGGATCAGGGGAACACAGCAAAGAACCTAGAAAGACACACGCATTCAGAAGGGAGACAGTCCTTCGGGAGAGCCAGCATCACAGGCACGGGGACCGGGCGGGCTACCAGTCAGTGGTGGCAGGGAAAGGCAGGAAAAGAGGACATTCGATCCTTTGTGTTATACAATATACAAAATACACTCCACAGAGATGAAAATATCTGAATGTTTGGGGCGCCTGGGTGGCACAGCGGTTGAGCGTCTGCCTTCGGCTCAGGGCGTGATTCCGGCGTTATGGGATCGAGCCCCACATCAGGCTCCTCTGCTGTGAGCCTGCTTCTTCCTCTCCCACTCCCCCTGCTTGTGTTCTCTCTCTCGCTGGCTGTCTCTCTGTCAAATAAATAAATAAAATCTTTAAAAAAAAAAATCTGAATGTTAAAAAGTGATGCATGTAAAACATTTGGGAAAAAAACTAGGAAACTCTATTTAGGGACTCAAATCCGGGAAGGATTTCTCACACCAGGCGTGAAGACCGCAAACCCTAAAGTAAAATACTGATGTGTTTGAACTCGCTGAAAAACACTCAGCTTAAAAATATGTAAAGACAACTAATAAGCTGGTAGGAAATATTTGAGATTGATATTGTATATACCGAACAACGTGATGTCACGGCAGAGTATTCAGAATATACGAAGGGCTTATTAAAACCAATGAGAAAAATACAACTTTACAGATACACGGCCAAAGCGTTTGAACCGACAATTCATAAAGCTCAAATGGCATTGAACACATCAAGAGGGGCTGGACCTCCCTAGTAATTCAGGGAAACGCAAAACTGAAACAAGATAAAGATGTCCTTGGATTTACTAAATTCTGATAAACACGGTTGTTATTGAGGATATGGGGAAGCGGGGACCCTTGCTGATGGGAAGCAGGCCGGATGCTCTGGAGAGTTAGGTAACAGCCCCGCGGGTCAGGGGTGTACAGGACCCCTGACACAGCCACCCCAACTGCAAGCCCTGTCCTAGGAAGCCTCCTATACGAGCACAAGAGGACAGTGGAAAGGAGATTCAGTGTGCTGTGTGTAGCAGTGAAAAGTGAGAAACATCTAACCATCCCTCAGTGGAGACAGGAATAAACTCATTTAGTCACACACAAGAATACTGGCAGCCCATAAAAGGATCTCCTTGCAGCATGCAAAAAAAAAAAAAACCTATGGTACCGAATTTAAAATATTGTCCGTATTTTTACAACTCAGTGCCATCCCCTATTTTGTGCATAAACAGGTAAGTAGTTAGAGTTTGAAGAGTCTTACAGCCCAACTGGCAGGTGCAGTTCTGAATAGAGAGGCAAAGAGATGGTGTGGCTGTAAGGTTTGTACAGCTCAGTTCTTTCAAACAGATAAAGAAAAGAGAGAGGGGTGTGTGGATCGAAAGTAAAGGGAAGAAGAAAAGTCTGAAGAATTAGGGCAAAATGACCAAAAGCTGGTCTCATCTTGGTGCTGAGCAGAGAGGAGTATGTTACCCTTCTCTCGAACGTGCTGTGTTATGGAAATATTTAATAATCGCACATAAGTCAGCAAGTGAGAAAGCAGCTACTGAATCTCTCCCGGTAGCCAGGGAAACGCAAACTGAAGTAACAATGAGACCACCTTTCTCGCCCCCCTTTGGATTGCCAAACGCACAGAAGCCTGCTAACACCCATCACAGGTACGAATGCACGCGCAAGAATTTTCCGACATACTTTCGGTAGAAACGTGCATTTTCACAACTTACTTTGAGTGACGATCTCTTTTAATTTAAAATAAACACCTCTTGGACGCACCCATGTCCATTCTAGCCTCCTTCCCGGCGAGGTGAGAGAATGCAGCCGTAGGTGTCAGAGTGTGCACGCAGCAATGGTCCACGGCGGGAGAAAAACTGATAGAAGAATGAATACATTGGAAAACGTCCTTTCATTAAATGTTATATAGCATCACCTCCGAGGGCGAACAAATACAAAGCAATCCCACGTCGGGCCTACCGTTGGGAGCCTGTTTCTCCCCCCAAACTCTCCCCAGCGTGTTCTCGGTCCACCTGCTAGGCGGGGGGGCTGGGGCTCCACAGGGAAGACGCACCCCGCCCATGGGAACCCTGTTCCTGGGAGAGAGGCGAGCAGACATTCCAGAATGGGCGAAGGGCTTGGGTGTAGAGGACCGCCCTCCCGCACAACGCAGACGGGGAGGAGGAGCGGGGCAGGGGCTGACTAGCACGGGAGGCTGTGATGAGCTTAACTTAACCCCAGGTCCCCGGGGGCTGGGGCCCATCAGCGACGCCGCCCGCCCCCGGGCGCCCAGCGTCGGGACTCAGCTTTTGCGGACGACCCTTGATGGGTTCCCATCTCCAAGCCCAAGTCCCTGACAGACCCTGAAGCAGGTTTGCCGGCTGGAAAGAACCAGAAGGCCCCCTGCGTCTGGCTACAGCCCGGCTCGTGATTCTTCCCACGGATTCGCAGATTTCACGGAGGAAACACGTGTGCGTGCGTGTGTGCGTGCGTGTGCGTGCGTGCGTGAAGATGGCGGCCAGGGGCCTGCTGAGGAGGAGACGCCGGCCCCGCACGCCGGCAGTTTACCAGGGAGGGGAGAGCGTTGCTCCTCCACGAGGCTCCTCGGGAGCAGAAGCCACGTCCGCTCCTGTGTCTCTTGGAACCTCCGCACCCTGAGCGGCCGCCGAGTTTTCCCGGTGGCCACGTCTGAGCGCGGGTCGGGCCACGGACCCACAGCTTGGGCCCCGGCAGGGCCGGCAGCCCTGCAACAGCCCGATCACGGTGAGCTCGCGGTGGCTGGGGGAGGCTCGGTGGGGCCCGGGGTGGGGTCGGTCTCGGTTCGCGGGCGATGGCGTCCGCAGGCCTGCAGCCTTCTGCACAGGACAGGGGAGGGCGGCTGCGAGCCGGCAGGGGCGGGGGTGGGGGGGGGACGGCTGGTGGCCGCTGGCTGAGCCCCGGGCAGACAGCCCGTCTGGGGCCATGTGGGTGAGGACCGCGGTCAGTAGGACGTGGGGCACCAGAGCCTCCCCTCTGGGACCGTGGGGCGCCGCCCCCGTTTATCGCAGGCAGTGTCCAGGGGACTGTTTTCCCTTCCGTGGGCATGAGGCAGGGAGGCCGTGTGAAGGCAGGGTGGCCTTTAACCTGAGCCACGCTCCGAAGGCGCCCCGGGGAGGGACGTCCAGGGAAGGCTGGGACACCCGCGCATGCTGGCCGTACTGTCTCCTGAGCAGACAACCCCATAGGCTTGGGCCAGGCAGCCGAGAGAGGACATACCTCAGACAGAGAATCTGAAGCAATGGGGGAAAGGCAGGCCCGGCTGCGTGGCCCAGGCCCAGACAGGAATGCTGGTTCCTAGTGTGTCCTGGACCCAAAGACCCCAGGCCTCAGGAGTTCATGAGCTCAGGACACAGGCCGGGGTTGGGAGAGCACAGCCCTTCCAAGGAGACCATGAACAAGACTCTGGGAGGCCCTGCTGCCCGCTGTCCCTCCCTTCAGCCCTCTCTGCCTTCCCTCTCAGGCACGGGAACGCCGTCTCTGTGGAAGGGCTGTCCTCGGCTCCTGGGCCCCCCTCTGCCAACGTACAGGGCCAGGGGCACCTGGGATCTTCTGTCTCACCAAGAGCCACCCCTTAGCAAGGACCCACGGGTGCCGGGGTGTCAGAAACCCCCATTCCCTTGCTCTCCCGCTTCCTTGCTCCTCACTGAGGAGTCTCCACCCTGCCGGGGTGCTCGAGCATCCCTGGGAGACTGAGCTATACTTACCCTCTGCAGGAACCCTGTTTGCCAGATACTGGGGCCTATCCTGTCTTCTTCCTTTCCAATCCCACTTTCTGGGGGGAGGTGTCTCCCTTCCCTGGCAGTCAAGCTCCGTTGTCCTGAGTCTCTGTGAGCAGTGCCCCCTTCAGTCCTGGGTGGCTGCGTGGTGGAGGTGATGGCAGACGGATGTGCCTCCTCCCCGCCCGGCCTTCCTGGGAGCGCCCCTTAGATAGATCCCACACACGAGACCATGCTTCTTAGATTCTGCTTCTGAAGAACCCAACCTCATACATCAAACGTGGACAGAGAATTAAGGACTTGTGACCACCTCATCATTCTGGCAGAAAAAAGAAATGCAAAGAAGTTATCTTTTAAAGAGCTGTACGTACAAAGGATTGAGCCTCTACTTGTCAATAAAAACAGACGGATATTTTTGGTAATATTTGGAACTACAGATGGATGAGGACTTTGTCCTCAAAGATACCTGCCCTCCCCGGCGCCTGGGAAAGTAGCTCACCCCCGTTTACTTGGGACTTTCCCAGTTGCAGCCGTGGAAGTCCCACATCCCGAAAACAAAGAAGACAAGGACATTGAGTCACCCACCCGGGACCCCGACATTTGCTGGCAGTGATGACAGCACCCCTCAGGAGGAAGGAAGACCGACGGGATTGACCAAGGCCGCAGGTGGCTGGAGCTGGACAGGACTTCAGTGGGAACTGAGAGCAGTGTTCTTATGTAGCAGAAGGCGGGGGGAGTCCGGAAGTTCATGCGAATCCAGCTTTGTTTCCCAGAAGCTTTAGCAATAGAGGAATGTTCCTCTCAGCCCTGGCCATCTCGATGAACGAGGCCACGAATCAGACCCACACAGATCCCACAAACAGTGGGGGGGATTTTCTTTTATTTTATTTTTTCCAAGGAGGCTCCACGCCTAGCCTGGGGCCCAACGCAGGACCTGAGCCCACAACCCCGAGATCAAGAGTCGGACGCCTCACCGCCTGAGCCCCCTGGGCGTCCCAAAGTGGGGGGATTGTCTGTGCCACCAGCAACTGACCAGGCCTGCGGAGACTGAGCCTTCCCCTCTGACCTGGGTCAGTGGTGCACATCCCACCAGAAAACACTGGAAAAGGAACGGCAGCGAAGGCGAATGGGCCCGGCAGCTTGGCCTGTTGAGGGAAGCCTGGCATCTTCGGGCTGGGCTTTCTGCGGAGAACAGCAGTGTCTGCCCCGAGGAGGAGGGGTAGCGGACCCCGGAGCCTGTCCCAGTGCAGGAGAAGGGGAAGAGGCCCGGGGCAGACACACTGCAAGCGGGGGCCATACGGAGCGCATGGCCCGATGCTTGGCCTGCGGCCGGGAGTCCCACACGGGGACCATGTCAGAATCAGCCTGGTGTGTTCGTTTCCCTGGCTACCACAACAAGTTAGCACAAACCAGGTGGCTTCAAACCATGGCAACATAGTCTCATGATTCTGGAGACCACTCTCTGAAATCAAGTTGTCAGCAGGGCGGGTTCCTTCCGGAGGTCATGGAGGAGCATCTAAGCCATGCCTCTTCCAGGGTTTTGGTGGCTCCCGGCAAGCCTCGTGTCCCTTGGCGTGGGTCAGCACGCCCCAGTCACCACCTGTGTGCCCACAAGACCTTCTTCCTGATCCCTGTGTCTCAGATCTCCTCTCCCTTTCTCTTACAAGGGCCCGCTCGCTGGTTTAGGCTCTGCCCTAAATCCAGGACAGTCTTGTTTCAGGACCCTTAACCTCATTATGTCTGCAAAGACCCTATTTCCACATAAGGTCACTTTCCCGTGTTCCCGGTGTGAGAACTTGGACCGATTTCGGGGAACACAACCCGCTCCGCACCACAAGGCGTGAGGGACGGTCTCAGCTGCTGGGTCCTCTGCAAAGACATGCAGGAGTCCAGACTGTCCCAAAGCATGGAGGACGCCCAGACGGACGATCCTGGAGTGCAAGGATCCCTCGCTGCTGGGATGAGCAGCTGGCAAAGCACGTGCGGTTGCCGAAGACGCCCTCGGATGAGCAGAGACAACGGGTGTGTGATGTGGAAACACAGCCCAACAGCAGGCCTGGGAGGGGCAGCCCGCAGCGGGCCCGCCGGACGTGCTCAGTGCCAGAGCGCGAGGCTCAAGGACAGCGGGCCTGTGACTCTCAGACCCTCAAGAAACAATAACAAGTGGGAGGTTTATGTCTCTTCTCTAAGCTCCTCTCTTCAGGCTTCTGTCTATACCGTCTGCACCCTTACGAACACAGTGTGGAAGACCCATCACTACGGGAAGCTGGGGACAGCGACCTCTGCCCCAGGTGAGGGAGGGAGCTGGCAGCTCAGTGGAGAGTGGTTTTCAGGGGGCCGAGGTCCGGCTGCAGTCCTCTTTGGGGTCAGAACGTGACTGGTTGGGAAACGAGAGGTGGAAAGAGAGACAACCTCCAGGAAGATGGCTTCCAGGGTGACTTGTGGGGCAGGTGGGAGGAGATGGGGAAAGGCAGGAACTAGGCTCTGTCTGAAAGTGGGGTGGTGGGGGAGACCTGGCAAGATAGGGGCAAAGGTCACTGATCCCTAAAAGCACCCTGGCCGCTCTCCTAGCCAGCAGTCAGCATGCAGAGGAGAGAGCGGGGCTTCGGTGAAGAAACCGTGCAGCAGGGAGAGAAGTGAATCCACACAGTTTAAGATTAGGAGGTTCGGCGACAGACGTTCAGGGTTTTGTTCCTTTTTGTTTTAAATTAAAGCATATCACATTCTTACCTCTTTCTGGAATCTGTTAAGAGGACATTATGCTCCAGAAACACCCTAGAATGGACGGAACCCCAGCGATAAATCCATCTCTGCATCTCCACCTTCTAACACAACGTCTGGAAAAGTGATGAAAGCATGTTTGCGGATCAGCTGAATATGAGGAAATTAATCAGTCGAAGGGCCATGTCGGATCTGCCCATCGGGGCACTGGCGCCCTCCACCCGGACGCAGCTCCTTGGCCAAGGGAGTATCGCTAGGACATCTCACCAACAGCACTAGGACTGGACGCAGCTGACCTTCATTTCCAATGACCATGTGGACTTTCTTGGGCATCATTCGTTCAAAAGGGAGGAGCAAATCTCACAGAACATTTCCAGTGGACCCTGGAGATTTGCAGATTATAGCTGAATGTGGAATATTTCCGTGGGCAGCCCATGGGAGGGCCTGGGTCTCCCCATGCATGTATAACGGACAAGACGTCATCTGCAGTTCCTTTGGCCCTCCTGCCTCACTCAGTGTCTCTGAGTCTGGGGGGTTACTCAGCCCTGGGTGGTCCAGGGGACCCCAAGCACAGGAGCAGAGGGGACAGGCAGGGCACGACTGGGCAGGACTGTGTAAACCCTGAGGGATCTATACAGTAGAGAGGGCTGATACGTCCCTCTTCCAGGTGAGCCTGTCTGGTTTGTGCTCAGATCCAAAGACCAGGAGAAGAGAGGACCAGGGCTCCTGGAGGAAGTACAACAGAGAGGCCGGGGGGAGCCCAGGAAGAGGGAAATCGCTCAAATTTCAGAGATGGAGGCCCTGTATCCCATCCAGCCCAGAGAGTGTGGGGGAAAGCCAGGCCTCACTACAGTACCAAGTCTGAGGCGCTGAGCACCCGCTAAGAGGAGGGGTGAGTGTGATTGGGGAGAAGAAAGTCGTCTGAGGGGCAGACCCTGATGGGGGCTGGGGGGCTCCATGTAGGGGTGACCCACATGTGCTGTGTGTCTGCATTTCTCAGGAACAGACCTGGGAAGGCAGTTCCCGAATGAGAAGCCCGTTTCCAGCTCAACAGGATGAAGAGGCACATGTTCCAGCGTCAGAGGAAGAGCTGTGCTGACCCCACGGAGAGATGGCCTGGCTTCCCACGCAGGCAAGGGGCTGGGCTGGGGACAGCAGCTGCCCAGAGCACCGAGTTAGGGAGCGGGGATCACGGAGTTAGGGAGCACGGAGTTAGCACGGAGTTAGGGAGCGGGGGGGCACCGAGTTAGAGAGCAGGGGGCACCGAGTTAGGGAGCGGGGAGCACGGAGTTAGGGAGCGGGGAGCAGGGAGTATGGTGTTAGGGAGCGGGGAGCACCGAGTTAGAGAGCGGGGGGCACCGAGTTAGGGAGCCCAGCACACTGGTTCGGAGTTAGGGAGCACTACCTTTTCTGAATAGGTGTGTCACTCAAGATGTCTTTCCTCCTTCCTGTTCATTAAGAAAAACAAAAACGTGGGATGGAGCGTGCTTTAGGAAGATTATTCTGGAAAGAGGGCGATAGTTACAGATCATTTACTGAAACGTCCAGTGACGCACATTGTATATTGTTTATAGATTCTGTTTTTAAGTAATCTCAACCCCCAGATCACCAGTCATATGCTCTTCGACTGAGCCAGCCCAGTGTCCCCACATTGTATTTTTTTGAGATAAAACTCACATACCGTGAAATTCACGTAAAATTGTACAATTCAGTGTTTTTACTCCATAAACAAGTTTGTGCAACCCTCAGCATATTCATTCCAGACCATGTCATCATCCCACAAAGAAACCCGTGCCCATTAGCATCAGCCCCTCTTCCCCCTTCTGCTCAACTCCTTCCTGACTGAAGGACCTGTCTGTTCTGGACTCGGCACCGAGAGGGAGCCGGGCTGCGTGTGGCCTTTCATGCCATGCTCCTGTCACCCAGCTTCTCTCAAGCCTCACCCGCCCATGCCAGAGCGTCTCAGTATTTCAGCCCTTTCATTGCCGAATAATATTCCTTTATACGAAGACAGCACTTCCTACTTACCTCTCTCCATCGTTGGCAGCCGTTTGGGGTTGTTTCCACGTTTCGAATATTATAGGTAATATTGCGCTGAGCATTCGTTCACGGTTTAGTCTGGACGGACAGGAAGGCTGGGGCGGCTAGGGCACATGGTAAGGCCACGTTTCCCTTTCTGAGCCGTGCGCCTCCACGTTCGCCAGCATGGTCTCCACGGCTTATCTCTGCGTGTATCGCCTCTCACCTTTATGGTGTGTCCTTTGAGGCACAGAGGTTTCCGATTTTGATGAAGTCGATCACTTTTTGGGGTTGTTGTCTGTACTTTTGGTGCATTGAAGCAACCGGTGTCTAAGCCAGGGTCACAAAGACTGACACCTAGTTTGGTTGTAAGAGTTGTGTTGTTTCCTTCCTTCGCTTAGGTGTTTGGTCCATTTTGAGTTAATTTTTGTGTATGAGGTGTCCAAATGTGTCCTTTTGCACATAGAAATCCGGCTGTCCCCGCACGGTTTGCTACAGAGACCACGCTCCTCTCCCCGCAGTGGGAAACAGACCCTCAGCGTGAGGATTTATTTCCGCACTCTCAGTTTCATTCTGATGATCTGCCTGTCTGCACTTAGGCCGGTACCCCAGTCTTGCTTGCTGTAGCTTTGTGGGAATTTTTGAATTGGGGAAGCGTGGGCCTCCAGCTCTGTTTTCCCTAAGGACAGCTTGGCTACTCTGGTCCCTTGCATTTCTGTATGAATGAATGAATTTTATGATTAGAAATGCACGTGTCTGTGACTAGGAATATGAATAATTTTAGAATCGGCTTGTTGCTTTACCGAAAGGGTCGGAGTTCTGACAGACGTTGCATTTAACCTGTCGATCAGTTTGGGGGTTACTATCTTAACAATGTTAGGCCTCGTAATCCACAAACATAGGACTCCGTTCATTTATCTAGGTTTTTAATCTTTCAACAAGGTGTTAGTTTTCAAGTATATAAGTCATACACTTCTCTTCGTCAGTTTATTCCTGAGTGGCTTTTGATCATGTAAGTAAAATTGCCTTCTTTTTCTTTTTTTAAAGATTTTATTTATTTATTCGACAGAGATAGAGACAGCCAGTGAGAGAGGGAACACAGCAGGGGAGTGGGAGAGGAAGAAGCCAGGCTCATAGCGGAAGAGCCTGATGTGGGGCTCTCCCATAACGCCGGGATCACGCCCTGAGCCGAAGGCAGACGCTTAACCGCTGTGCCACCCAGGCGCCCCTGAAATTGCCTTCTTAATCTCATTTTCCGAACGCCCGTTGCTGGTGCAGACACAGCCGATGTGCCCTGATCTCGGGCCGTGCAGCCTCGGTGAGCTCGCTGATAGGCTCTAGCGGTCTTGTTCTCTTTTGCAGACACGTTAGGATTTTCTATATGTGAGATCATGTCACCTGCAAATAGACAGTTTCACTTCTGCTTTCCAATCTGGATGGCTCTTGCTTCATTCTCTGCCTCCTCAGCCCGGTGGAAACTCTGGTTCAGGGTCACACGGCTGCCGTGAGAGCCGATGGCATTGGCTTGTTCCTGACCTGAAGGGAAAAGCCTTCAGTCTGTCACCACTAAGTGTGATGTGCTTTTATAAATGACGCTTATCCGATTGAGGCATTGACCTCCCGTTCCCAGTTTGGTGCGTGCTTCTGTTATCAAAGGGTATTGGATTTTGTGAAGGGTTTTTTCTGTATCGATTGCATTTGTTAAGATCACGTGGCTTTCGTCCTTCACTCTCTGAATATGGTGTGTATCCGTGATGGAGGACCTTTTCTTCTGCAGGGCCCAGTCCTCCGTGAATCGCCTCCCTATTATTTCTCATCTCACACATTGTGGTTTTCACCTAGAAGTTCAAGTGGGGCTTTTTTATATCTTCCGTATTTCTGATGAACATCATCTTGGGGCCGCCTCGGTGCCCATATTAACGATATGATACAAACAGTTTCGATGTTCTTTCCTGCTAATCTTATCATCTGCATCATTTTCTGCATCTATTTCTGTCAACTGAAACGTCTACTCATCAAGGACCGTATGTCCCTGTGTCTTCAAAGGCCTGGCAAGTTTTGATTGGATGTCAGATACAAGCTTTACCTTCGTGGATGCTGGGTCATTTTCTATTCTTACACATTCTCCTCAGTTTTATTCTGGTACACAGCGAAGTTACAGAGATGGGGGGAGTCTTTCAAATCTTGCTTTTAAGCTGTATTAGAGAGAGATCATTGCTCCCCTTTCATGGGATGCTACCCTCTGAGCACCCCACCCCGATGCCCCCAGATTGTGAAGCTGCCCTGTTCCAGCTGTGGATGCAAGAGCTAATCCCAGACCTGTGGGGGCACCGGGAACAACACCCCCCACTCCTCGTGGGTTGCTCCTTCCCTGACCTTAAATCGTTCCCTCCCTGATTCCTCTCGCTGAGCATGACTCAGCTGAAAACGCAAGAAAGCGTTTCGAAAAGAGGCTCGATTCAGAATAGAGGCCTGCAGGGTGCACGCACATGAGTGCCCCACTGTCTCCTTGCTGGCACGTCGCCTCGCAAACGCTGGCCACCTTGGCCTCCCTGGACTCCAACCTCTTTTTCTTCAATCCAGAGGCTTCAGAAGCTGCCCAGATTTCCTCTGTCTGTGCAGCATCCTAGAAACTCAGGCTCTAACCTGGGGAGTTAACCTCAGTGAACCTCATAGCTTCCGCTGCCTCGGGCATCCCCAGCTCCTGTCACCTGAGGATCAGTGTCTGGTGACCACTGTTTTATGCATTTTCTCTGTGTTACCTGCTTCGGGGAGGAGCAGAAATTGGGCCCCTATTTCTCTACCTTGGCTAGATGCCTCCTGCCTAACCTTTTTGAGTCAGGCTGATATTTACTCTGAAATCCTGAGCCTGGCCTCGGCCTCCAACTACAAGGCCCCATCTCCTCTTGCTCCCGTCTGAGCCCCAGACTCTGCCAACCTGTCCTTGCACCTGCAAATCCCACTGTGTGACGCATTGGGAACTGCTCGCTGCTGAGAGTTGCTGAACACCTGTTCAAAGTATTTCCCCCTGGCTTCCCCTTCTGCTGTTGCTCGGCTGCTCTCGCAGTGCTGGCCTGGCCCGTGCTGACGGCAGCAGGGGAAACGGAAGACAGCAAAGATCTCGGATCCTTCCCTACAGAATGTGGCTGCAAGCAGTTTCTTTCATTCCCGTGTTTGTTTCGTTCATCCTGCTTTTGGCCGAACGCGGCATTCTAAGCTCCATAAGGTCAGGGATCTTGTTTTGTTCACGGATACATCCCAAGAGCCGAGGATATCACTGGGCACACAGGGGATACACAGTATTTGCTGAATTGCTTATTTCTGGATTTCCCTCTCTCGCTGCCAGAAGCACTTCAGCTTTTTCTTTCTATCTGATGGAAAGGACTGTATTGTTCTAGGTCACCGACCCGCTCCCTGGCCTTGGGGTTAGAGCCCCCATGCACTCCGAGTAATGGCAGAAGGGCCTGCAGAAGAAGGGAAGCCTGCAGAAGAAGGGAAGCCTCCAGATTGCTAAACGAGGAGACATGAGCAGGTAAGTCAAAGATACTCTCCACCCTACTTTAGGCCTGGTGCTCGCTGCGACAGACAGACTTCTTTGATGTGGAGTAAGTCCGAGATAAAAGCCAAGCCTTTCCTAGTAACAATATGGGGCCTGCAGCCATGAGAGAATTAGCTAATTAACACTGGAATGAGATATCGGTGCGGCTAAAATGAACCAGCATGCTGGCAGGGGAGTGAAGATGGGTCACCCAGACGTTGCCCATGGGGACAGGAAACGGTACAGCCACTCAGAGGTCATTTGGGGGGTCTTTTCAAGACTACAGGTGGGTTTACTGCGGCCCAGCAGTTGCAGTGTTGGACTTTCGTCCCGGGAAAATGAAGACTTATTTTTTTCACCCAAGAATTTGTAAATGAATGTTCCTGACAGTTTTATTTATAAGTAAAAAGTGTTCACCAGTGGATAAAAACAAACCAAAAAACCCCAAACCACTCTGTTACATCCATACCATAGAATGCACTCAGCCACAAAAGGGAACAAGGTTTGATTCACAGGACGACTTGGCCGATCCCCAGGGAAGTCGTGCTGAGTGACAGGACACCTGCTGCTTGATTCTAGCGACTGTGAGAATTACAGTCCAGGGACAGGGAATGGGCAGGCGGTTGCGGGGTTTAGGGAGGGACAGGTGTGGCTGTGGAGGGCAACGAGAGCCAGGCTCTTGGTACAGCTGGGCCCCCTATACACACTCATACACACACACACACACACACACACACACACACTCACATGAGTGTATCTAGAACTGGTGAAATGTGACTGAGCTCTGGACCCCGGGTCCCTCTCTCGGTTACGATGTGGTCCTATGGCTGTAACAACACGTCAGATGTAACGAGGGGGCAGGAGAGAGAAGGAGGCCTCCAACCTCCCTGCACGTTTCTTTGCAACTCCTAGGAATCTATCATTCTTTCAAAATAGAAAGTTCGGGGGGCGCCTGGGTGGCACAGCCGTTGGGCGTCGGCCTTCGGCTCAGGGCGTGATCCCGGTGTTGTGGGATCGAGCCCCACGTCAGGCTCCTCTGCTATGAGCCTGCTTCTTCCTCTCCCACTCCCCCTGCTTGTGTTCCCTCTCTCGTTGGCTGTCTCTCTCCCTGTCGAATAAATAAATAAAATCTTTAAAAACAAAAAAAAAACCAAAATAGAAAGTTCGTTTTTAAAGGGGGCTTCGGTATAGCATAAATGCAGTGTGTTCCTAAATGACATAATGCTTCGGCAGCTCTCGTTCTGCCCTTTGTTCCTTCCTGTCGTGCTAATGTGCACGTGCTCCCAACGCTCGAGAAGCCCAAGAGGGAACCATCATTTTTGGGGGCAGACATGTATTAAGCTGTGTCCGATGACACCGCTATCAAGGAATATCTGGCCTGGAAAGTGTCCACTGGCTTTGGAGTTTTGGAGTCACTGGGGACCCAGCACGTGAAAGTCCAGTGGGGCAGCAGAGGCAGGAGTCAGGCGCCCTTTCCGTGAGGACGAACCCCTGCAGGCAGGACGCAGACGCCAGGAAAAACCGCTAGCCTGGTTGCCAGCATGTGATTACAAGGCGGCACTTAGATTTCAGAGCCGAGGCTCCAGCAGTGGGCCGAACGGGAGGCTGGCTCCACGGGCCCCAGGGGCTGGGCAGAGCCTTCAGGTGGGCGTCACCGCAGTGGGGCGGAGCGGGGGTGAGGCTGCGCAGGCCCCGCCGGACGCTTCCTACCGCACAAGCACCTGCTCGAGGACGCGCACTGCTCGCTGTGCAAACCCACAAGGGTCCTAACTCGCATGCTCCCCCACGCTGCACTTGGCCTCAAAGAATTGCATTATACAACTGTCTGAAGAATAAAAGGTGGGACCTACATGGGCTGTTCTTCCTCCGCTAAGTGGTCATTATTGATCTCGGTGATATAGCACCGGCCCCACAGGGCCTAGAAAAGACCATTGCAAGTTTCTCACTGCCGTCTGTGAGAGGTCATAAGCCAAGCAGATCTACGGGTACACCCCCCATCCATTCATCTAGGACCTGGGAATTTATTATTCAATAGAGGGGAAAGCTAAATCCACAAAATTCGTCATTTCAGTTCCATGTATGTTATAGGGTAACAAATTTCAGACCAGCTATGAATATTCTGATGTATTTATCCCTCCTTCTGTACCCCCTCTCGACTTGGGTAGCAGGAAGAGCCCCTGTCTATCCTGCTGCTAGTGGGGAGTAGAAAAGTGCCTCAGAAAGAAATGGAAGGATCACATAAAGACACAAAGAAACAACAGTCAAGGTACTTCGCAAGATCCGGCCTTTACCGAAGGTTTAAAAGCATTTTCTAGGTATTCTAGGATCTAGAATTCAAAAGTAAGAAGCCAAGCTTGGAGAGCTGAGTGGAGTTTTAACTTCCATCGAGGAAGGAAGACTCAAGATGACCTAATAGTCATCCTTCCCCAACAGTGATCTGAACCTGTGGGGGGCTCTGAATATGTCACCCCAACATAGGCCACTTCAGCATATAGATTATTTTTGAATTACAGGTGTTTGAGAAACAGCAGGTGCAAGAAGGACACTCGGCCCCTCCTTTGCCCCTTGAAAGCAGGAGGTAAATTTCCCGTGTGAAAGCTACTCTCTCTGGACAGGAGGGTAGAGGGTCTCTCTCACCAGACACAGCGAATTGAGGACCAAGGAGGCTTCAGGAATAAACCTCGTGACTTCACCATTTACTACCCACAGCCCAAACCCCTTGTCTCGTCAGTTCTTCACAGGCGTAGTGTTTCTTTCTCTAAAGGGTATCAAAGCTCTCTGCTCTGGTTACTTCTTTGAGCCTCACATCTTCATGGGGCTCCCGTCCGTACGTGTGCACATAAGTGATTTATTTTCCTCCTGTTACCCTGGCTTTTTATTAAGGGGTGTCTCAGCCAAGGATCTAGGAGACTAGCGGGTAATGATTTTTCCTTCCCTCCACACCCAAAGGGAAGTAAGAGATTATCCAGCAGACCAGAGAGGAGACAAGGAATGGGCAAGCCTGCTGTACCGATGCTGTGATCTCGCGGAACCCTGCCATGGTGTGGTGACCGTCCTGGGGGTTCGTGGGTGTCCCAGCAGGGCTGGGCCTCCTTCATAGCAAAGCCGCTCAGCACTTAACCCTAAGGCCAGCAATGGTCAGGCTGGGCCGAGGACATGTAGGAGCCCCTTGGTCCCACAGGGGTTGCAGAGAGGCTAGGAAGCTGGTGGCTCTCAGAGGTGTGGGGTCAGAACGAGGATGACACAGGGAGCATAGACCCCTGGTGACCAAAGCTAGGGACCATGGACATCATCTGCCGATGCCAGCTCCCAGAGTTCAACACCACGTACTCTGAGCCTCAACACAACAGAGGATGGCACGAAGGAAATGAGACCACCTTGGGAAAGCTGAGACGGGCGGGGGGCGGGGGAGTTGAATTAGACCCAAAAGATACTTTTAAACCAAAACTGAGTGAAAGATGGCGTCCTACCATCTATGGAACCCGCTGAGTCCAGTCCCAGGAAGTAAAGCTGTGTTTGTACACAGACAACGTGTGGGTCCTCATACGCTGTCACGAGGAGCTGTCTGGTGGCCACGACGAGTGATCTGTATGAGAAAGGTGGGGTGACCCTCACAAGTGTGCCAGCGTGCGTGTGGAGAGCAAAGCATTCAAAATTATCTGGAGGTGGGAACTCAGAGGGCTGCCTCCCCTGACTTCCACACTGCCCCCCTGAACACAGCCCTGGTGAATGGACGGCACCTTGCTTACCCCACTGCTGCTCCTTGGCGGGAAGAGGGCACTTTCCAGTGTGTTCTGGAGACCTCGGACTGGCCACTCAGCCCATTGTTCCTGGACCTTCCTTTGGAAGAGGAGCAGCGTTGACCCCAAATGCCCCACCAGGCACCTCACTCGTATCCTCCTCCAGGCTGACCTCTGAAGGACTCGGGATTTTCTCCAAAGTTCCGCTCAAATGCTCTGAGCTGTTGTGCTGTGTGGCCCAGCCTCACTACTGGCCCTCCCCATCATCCCGTGGGCCCGTCAACCCTGACGGCTCGGGGCTTTCTGTGTCCTCCACACTGGCTGCCGGAGGGACCGCCACAGGTGGTGGCTTCCACAGCAGAGATGGGTTTTCTCACATCGGAGGCCGGATGTCCGAGATCCACGTGTGGCAGGGCTGGGTCCTGGTCCCGGCTTGCAGGTGGTGGCCTTCTCTGCCCAGGTCCTCCGTGTGTGCAGGGAGGGAGGTCCCCGGTGCCTCTTCCTTTTCCTGCGAGGACACCAGTCTCAACCCGAGCTATCTCCCCAGGGCTCTCACTGTCTGTGCTCAGTCCCCCTGGGGCTAGGGCTTCCGCAGAGGAACTCAGGGGAACAGAACTCAGTCCATAGCACTGAATGCACTTCCAAGCCCTTGCCCACCTTCCCCCCCCCACCGCCCCAGGCCTGCATCGGTTTGCTTCCTCGGCCCCATCCCAAACCCAAGCCGATTTCCAGCCGTCCCCAGCCCTGCTGACCCAGGAGAGGTCTCCCGTGTGATACCCTTCACCACGCCACGAGCCTCTCTGAGTGCATTTTCTGCCATCTGTGAGCTTACACCTGCTCCCTTTGCAGACCCGGAGCTCGCTGAAGGGCAAGGGCAGGTTTTACTCCACGTTAACCGTCCCGGTGCCTGACATCGGTGGCTCAATAAATATTTGCCGAGCTTCATCCCAAAGGTGAGGTCATGCTATCACTGAGGATATTTATTCAAAAGAATGAATGTGTCATCGGTTCCATTAGCTCCTCCTAAATAGATCTCTCCAGGACGCTTTGAGCCAGCAGAGCTGTGTTGGACTGTGTTTCTAAACGTGGGAGGTCCCAGGGGCTACTGTAACAAATTACCATGAATGCAGTGGCTTGAAACAACACACATTTATCTCTCATCTTTCTGGAGGTCGGAAGCCCAAAACCAGTCTCGCTGGGTTAAAATCAGGGTGTCAGCAGGCTGGTTCCGGGGAGAATCTGTTCTTTGCCTTTTCAGCTCCTGTGGGCGCCTGCCTTCCTCCCCTCCTGAACCCCTTCCTCAAAAGAGGCCCACCTCCTGTGTCCATGGTCACAGCTGCTACCAGTCCTGACCCTCCTGACCCCCTTCTCGAGGACTCTGCAATTGCACAGGGCCCACCCAGATGTCCAGGACGCTCTTCCCCTCTCGGGATCTTTAACTCCGTCACATCCGCTAAGTGTCTTTGCCAGGGAGGTACCACATTCACGGCTTCCGGGGTTGGGATGCACACATCTTTGGGGGACCATTGTCCAGCCTGTCTCGCCTGGCAAGAGGACGGAAGCCTCATGCAGTGGGGAGGGCTGTCATTATCAAACGGAGGCCCTCCTGCAGTGGGGGCTGCTCCCTGACTTTTCTCCTGCGGACAGAGCGGGAGCAGCCAGAACCCCGGATGTGTCAGGAGCGTGTCTGTGGGCCTCCAGTGGGTTCCCTACTCATTCTTGAACCCGGCATCTTCAGGTGTAGACGAGAATGCCACAGTGCTGCTCTGGACACAGGGAGCTGATGCCTGTGGGAAATGCTGTGCTCACCTGGGAACCTGCCTCCTGCCATCCGTGCGCCCCTCGCCTACGTCAGCCCTGGTGATGAAGCGTGCGCCCCTCTCTCTTACCCGCCACGCTGTGAGCGCTAAGTTTGACCGCAATTGAGTAGGCTTAGGGGTGGAGGCATTGTGTCCTCCCCTGCGGACGTAAATGAGGGCCTCTTGAATTCAAAACGCAAATGACTCACATTTGCAGTGCAATTCAGGCATGCCTGGTCTCCCCGTCATTGTCAAGGTCTGTGGGAACCCCGGTCCACGCACATGCATGCACACGGCTTGGCTGTCAGCACCACCCCAGGACATGTGGGCCCGCTAGACGATGTTCAACTCGGTCGGCAAACATGGAGTGACCCGCATGAGGACATGAGCCCAGGCAGATGGAGAGTGCCGCAGAGAGAGAGAAGTCCCTCGGCCAACTCAAGAGTTCCTGGCCCATCCCTTCGAGCTCATCCTCCACAGTGGGGCTCGAAAAGCAGGTATTTACGCGTGCACATCCGATTGACCCGCATCTCTTCTTAGAGCCTTTCCTGGCTCCCCCTGCTGCCCCCCCAGGAGTCCGTTCTCTTTCACATGGCCTTGAGGCTTGCCCTTAGAAGCCCACTTGTCACCCCAGCCCCAGCTGCTCCCTCCCTCACCCACTGCCCTCCACTCAGCTAATCCTGCAGGTTCATGGTGCCTCTGGTGGTCATGCCCTTGACCGTTGACCGTGCAGCCCTTCTGCTTCTGACGCTGACCCCTTAATGACTGGCCCTTTACATCTCAGCTTAGGTGTGACCCGTCTGGGAAGCCTTCTCTGGCCCCCCGGGCCGCTTGGGGCGTTCCAGCTGCACACTCATACAGTTCTGATGCATGGAAGTATCTGGGGGCATTTCCCACCGGATGGTCCCCTTAAGGAACAATGATCATGTCCCACTCACCTCTGTATCTCCCATGTGTCATACTGTGCTTGGCACCCAGTAGAGGAACTGAATTAAAATGAGTTCAAGAAATTTGCATCCCAGCAGAAGATGCCAAGTTCACCTGCCCGATGCTCTTGTAAAGGTGGGCTCAGCTCATCATTTACCCGATGTCCATAAAACAGCCTATGGGCTCTGCGGTTTATAAAAATCTCCCTTGGTGGTAGCTAAACTGTTAAGCCAGCAAGTCCAGAACTTCAGAAACTACCAGAAAAGGGCAGATATGACGGAAGCTGGTATTCATTACTCACCACTGACATTTGTTTTTCAGCCAAACCGGGTTTCTTGATTAATGGTTTTGTAAAACATTTGGGGAAAATATAAAAACAAATTAGTGTGATGTTCTCCGATTCCCAAAGCCCCGCCAACCATATCTGTAACATATTGGCAGTTTGGCAACTGACGAGCATCTCTCTTCCCTGCCCAAGTCTTTGGAGTCCCGGAGAGACATTCAACAGCCTGATTGGAGGCCAGAGTCCTGCTGAAGTGCACATTGATGTCACTGACCCCAGGGAGACACCACATGGGACAGTCACCCTCTCCTGCTGAAGGCTGATACGTAATCCCAGAGAGCTCTACATGCATTTCTTCATTTCCTTTCTTTCCTGAACTCAAATGACATTGAAATTGAGGAAGTTAAAAAACAACAGTGTTTTTCCTACCAAGTTTTGGACTTGGTTGATACACACAGCAGTCGGGTTTCTTGCAGCGTTCAATAGGAGCTACCATTTGTTGACCCTGAATGTGCTGTAATGTATCCGTCACAGTAGCCCGGTGAGGTCACGGTCGTAATCCAGTTTAGAGACGTGGAAGCTGAGCCTCATCCCAACTAACTCTACCACAGGACCACTGAGTGACAGAGCGGTGATTTGAACTTCCTTCCACTTCGACTTCAAAGCCCATGCTCTTGGCTACTGTGTGCCATGTCTGAGTCCTCTCACTCCGCCCCTTGACCCATGCGTTCTCTGATTCATATAATTCTAGCATTCGCAGTCATCTGATACACCACCTTTCTAAATATCATCAACATTCCTGCGAAAGCAGCAAGTCCCTTGCCTCCCAAGGCAGCATGCTCCAGCTCCACTCAGAAACGGCTGTGAGCAAAGTCTTCTCCGTGTTGAGTCAAATCTACGATGGCTCCACTGATTAGTACTGTTTTTGAGCCTGGGAGCCCCATTTAACAGTCTTCCACAAGATGGCCTTCAGAATGTCTGAAAGCAATGTTCCCAATCCTGGGCTGCACCAGGACACAGGACTGAGCCCTGGGATTCGATGAGGGGCCAGCACGGAAGCTGGATGGAGACGGGACCGGCCATGAGTATGTTCATGGCACACAGCACTGCTGCTTCTCCGCCTAAGGTCCTTCTTGAGCCAACATCCAAATTCTCCATCTGCCAAGTTTTTCTCAAATGGACTTGAAGAAATTGAGGTGCTTTTCTCCCCTTGGGACTAAGGTAGGAATAACTACTCTCCTAGTGGTGGTCTCGCGACACAGAGTGATGAGGAAGGGTCCTCACAGGGTGAGAAGCTACAACACAGGCTCAGTGGGGACAGTCACTGGGTCTGTCCCATCCTCTTGCTGTATCCAGAGTGTCCCTCATGGAAACACAGTGGCCACACCTAACCAGTGATTCCCAAACACCGTTCCTATCCAGCAAGGCGAGGTCTACCGTCTTGGAAGTGATGGTTATGACTTGGCTCTTCCTTCCCTTCTCTCTCTTCTGTTGCTGCTGGCATTAGTGAAAAAGAACTTAAAACAGAGATGACAAAGTCCAGAGAGGAAATATTTTTAGGCTTTGGGGGCCATACAGTTTCAGACACAGCACTACTCTTCCACTGTAGCAAGAAGGCAGCCATGGACAAATGGGTATAGTGATCAACAAAACTTTAATTTCAGACACCGAAATTTGACTTTTATATAATTTTAGTTTCAAAAACATTACCTATGTTTTTCAAATATTTAAAAATTTAAAAATTATTCGTAACTTGCCAGCCATACATAAAACAGGCAGAAGATCATATTTGGCCCATGCGCCATAGTTTTCAGACCGTTGGTCTAGAATGTTTGCTGATCCCAGTTGTCAGCCAGGGTGAGAGACTCTGGACCATAGGATCTGCCAAGGGCTGTGGCCTCCAGACTCTGAATTTGGGCCATGTGGAATGTATGTCCTTGATGACTCCTCTGGAGATAATGTCCATCCTGTCTCCGCATGGTTTCTTCCTCTGAAGCCTCACTCCTCTGCCCATGGCCGTGCCAAGCCCAACATCGGCTGCCTCATCACATCCCTTTGCGTCTTCACTTTGTAGTGTCCCTCCTTGCAAGGCTTGGCTTGCACAAGAGGAATATCTGACAGCTGTCTTGAGCTTTGACTCATGGCTGCAAAAGGGAAAATGCCTGAAAATTAATTTCGTAGTGGAGGAAATATGATGAAGGAAAGACGGGAAGTTTTAGGAACAATAGTAGTTTAATGGAAAGCGAGGCACTCGGGGAAGCTGGAGCGAACCGAGAGTTGGAACAGGCCATTGAGTTGGATCAGTTGAGGACAGAGTAGATCTTCTTTGAACTAAAAACAGTTATTTTCCAATCTTACAAATATTTCTTAAACTCAGTCTAATAACTTTTGGTGTTATGATAGAGTTTTTGTAAAAACCCAGAGCTACTTTTAAATATTATTTTAAGTTGTTTGCAGCAAGTTGTTTTTCTTAATCTGGAAGTGGGAGTTTTGAGTTTTGCTAAATATTGTTATTTCTCTCAAATCCTTTGTTTGTCTTAGGAAAGTCCCAGGGCTCTTGTTCCTGTTTGCGTGTTGGCTTAGTTTGTCAAAGTGGCTTGGTTGAACTCCTTTTTCCCCATTTTATGTGCTGCTTGGGAAAAGGAAGACCACACAGTTGAGGTCACTAGCCAACAGGTCAGTGAACTCTCCTTCACTGCTCCATACCCGGGAATAGGCATAAGTCTCCCCAGGCACTGTGGCAGGAAGGTGGGGTGAGGGGTGCAGAGCAGACACAAGTCAAACCTCACAGCTCAGAAAAACACAAAGCAAACCAGAGTACCTATGTCCACTGTGTTCAGACCCACAAGTTTGAGGAAGGAAAGACACAAGCTTCCAAGTTGTCCGCAAAGTGATTACATGAATCACACATTAGCTCCATTGTAAATATACGTTAGTCATAGATTATGGCAGATGTCGAAGAGCTTGCAGACATATGGCCATTCACAACACATAATTGGTTCTTGGTTTTCTTTTTTGTCCTTTATTTTTTTAAAAAGATTTTATTTATTTATTTGACAGAGAGAGAGAGAGACAGCCAGCCAGAGAGGGAACACGAGCAGGGGGAGTGGGAGAGGAAGAAGCAGGCTCCCAGCGGATCAGGGAGCCTGATGTGGGCCTCAGTCCCCGGACCTGGGATCATGCCCTGAGCCGAAGGCAGACTCTTAACAACTGAGCCACAGGTGCCCCCACATAATTGATTCTTAAGAATATTTTATTGGGGGCGCCTGGGTGGCGCAGTTGGTTAAGTGTCTGCCTTCAGCTCAGGTCATGATCCCAGGGTCCTGGGATCGAGTCCTGCATCGAGCTCCTTGCTCAGTGGGGAACCTACTTCTTCTCTCTCTCCCCTTGCTTGTTCTCTCTTTCTCTGACAAATAAATAAATAAAATCTTTATTAAAAATATTTTATTATATAATAAATATCAAAAAGCATAAAAATACACAGACAATAATTAATTAAAATTATCCAGTCCTCAAACAATTAAACGTAGAAGAATTACGATATGATCCAAAAATTCGAATTTAAGGCATATATTCAAAAGAATTGAAACCAGAGACTCAAACAGATATGTCCACACTCATGTTCATAGCAGCCTTATTCACAATAGTAAAAAAGTGAAAACAACCCAAGTGTCCACACACAGATGAGCAGATAGATGAACATGTATACCCACGATGGAATATTATTCAACCTTAAAAAGGAAGGAGTTGCTGCAACATAGAGGAACTTTGAAGACAATATGCTAATGAAATAAACTAAAGATAAAAATATCGTATGACCTCACTTATATGAGCTAACAAGAGTAATCAAATTAATAGAGACAGAAAGTAGGATGGTGGTTACTGTTTATTGGGCACAGAGTTTCACTTTGGGAAAATGGAGTTCTGGAGACAAATGCCCAGCAAGGGGAATGTATTTAATGCCACTGAGCTGCACATTTAAAAATGGATAAAATGGTAAATTCCATGTGATGGATAGTTTATCACAAGAAAACATTATCTATTAATAAAAGAAGTACGAAACTTATACTCCGAAAACCGTCAGAGTTGTTGAAGGAAAGTGTAGAAGACCTGAATAAACCAAAAGTGTCTTGTGCTCATGACCTGGGAGATGTGACTAACGGTTAGGATGGCGGTACAGATTGAATCTGTACAAAGTAATCCACACATTCAATGCAGAGCTTATAAAAATTGGAGTCAACTTCTTTGCAGAAATAGACAAGCCAATTCTAAAATTTATATGGAAATTTGAGGGCCTCAGAATAGCCCAAAACTTTCTTTTAAGATTTTTATTTTTAAGTTATCTCCACACCCAACATGGGGCTTGAACTCACAACCCCGAGATCAAGAGTCACATGCTCCACTGACTAAGCCAGCCAGGTGCCCCTAGCCAAAGCATTTTTAAGAAGAGAGCAAAATTGGAAAACTCAGACTTCCCAATTTTAAACTTACTGTGAAACTATAATACTGAAGAAACCGGTGTGGTACCAGCCTCTGGATAGACACAGAGGCCAATAGAATAGAACTGAGAGTCCAGAAATTTGCCCTCACGCTTACAGCCAATTGGTTTTCCACAAGAGTGCCAAGACCATGCAACATGGGAATGAATAGTCTTTCAACAAATGGTGCTGGACAACTGTATATCCACATGCAAAAGCAAAAGTTGGATCCCTACCTCACACCAGATCCAAAAGTTAACATGGATCAAAGATCAAATGTAAGCACTAAAACAAAACTGCCATACACTGTTAGCGGGATTATAAAATGGTATAGAGACTTAGGAAAAGAGTCTGGCAGTTCCTCAAGAGACACAGAGTTACCATAGGACCCAGCAGTTCCACTCCTAGGAACACACCCAAGAGAAATGCAAACATATATCCACATGCAAACTTGTACATGAATGTTCATAGCAGCATTATTCATAACAGCTGAAAGTGGAAATAACCCAAATTTCAATCAACTGATGAATGAATAAACACAATTATATGATATATCTACACAATATAATATTATTTGGTCATAAAAGTAATGAAGAAGTACTGAGTCAAGCTACAACATGGATGAACCTGGAAAGCATTATTCTAAATGAAAGAAGCCAGACACGAAAGACCACATATTGTATGATTTCACTTGCATGAAATGTACAGCATAGACAAATCTGGAGAGACAGTGTTGGTTACTGCTTGCCTAGGGCTAGGTGGAAAATGGAGAGTGACTGCTAATTTTACAGGGTTTCTTTTGGGGTGATGAAAATATTCAAAAATTGATTGTACTAATGGTTGCACAACTGTGAAAATACTAACATCATTGAATTGCGTACTTTAAATAGATGAAATTTTTAGTATGTGAATTATATCTCCAAAGCTGTTAACAACAACAACAAAAAACTATCCATAACTATTGTTAGCATTCTGGTATACATCTTCACAGCCTCTTTTCCATATATGTATACATTTTTAAATAAAATTAAAAATTTCATGTTGTATAGCCTGTATTTTTCCCAACTATATATTTTCATATCGTTAGTCTTCTACAGAATTCTTTTTGCAAAAGTAGTTTTCTTTTTTTTTTTGCCAATTTTTAAAAAAAGATTTTATTTATTTATTTTAGAGAGAGCATGAGCGGGGGAAGGGCAGAAAGGGAGTGAGAAGCAGACTCCTCACTGAGCAGGGAGCCCCATGCAGGGCTCGATCTCAGTACCCTAGGATCATGACCTGAGCCAAAGGCAGTCACTTAACCAACTGAGCCACCCAGATTCCCCCTTAAGTTATTTTATTGCATTTCATTTTGTAGATGGACTGTCACTTATTTAATCAATTATACTGTAGTTGGACTTTTATTTTGAACTACTTTTTTATATAACGTTGTTTCAGGTAAATTTCTTTGCCGTCTGTAATTGTTCCTTGGAATAAATTCTAGAATCAAGAATTATGATAGAATTATATGCACATAAATGTTTTTTGAAACATAATACCAAATTACTCTTCAAAAAGGATATACCTTGCATATGAAAAGATGTTCAGCATTATTAGCCATTAGGGAAATACAAATCCAAACTATGAGATACCACTTCACATGCACTAGGATGGCTGTACTTGAAAAGACAGACAGTCCTAAGTGTTGACAAAGATGTGGAGACACCAGAACACTCATATGTTGCCATGGGGATGCAAAATGGGAAAGCCACTTTAGAAAGCTGGTTGACAGAATGCCTGGGTGGTTCAGTTGGTTCAGCATCTGCCTTCAGCTCAGGTCATGATCCCAGGGTCCTGGGATCAAGTCCCGTGTCGGGCTCCTTGCTCGGCAGGGAGCCTGCTTCTCCCTCTGCCTGCCACTCTTCCTACTTGTCCTCTCACACTCTCTCACTCTCTCTTGCTCTCTCTCTGGAAAATAAATAAATAAATAAATCTTAAAAAAAAAAGAAGGAAGACTGGTTGACAATTCTTCAAAGGTGGAAACACAGAGTTATCATAGAGTTCAATAATCCCATCCCTAGTTATATACCTGAGAAAGGAAAACATATACTCACACAAACTTCTTTTTTAACACAAAAACTTGTCTGTGAATGTGCACAGTAGCATTATTCATAATAGCCAAACAGTGGAAACCCCCCCAGATGCCCATCAACTAATAAATGAATAAACAAAAAGTGGTATATACGTACATGAAATATTTTTCAGCCACAAAAAGGAATGAGGTGCTGATACTTGCTCCAACATGGATGAACCCCGAAAGCATTACTGATGCTCAGGGAAAGAAGCCAGTCACAAAAGGCCACATATCGTTGGTTCCAAATATCTGCCGTGTCCAGAGCAGACAAATCCGTAGAGACAGAAAGTAGATTTGTGGTTGTGGGGAGCTAGGGGTAGGGAAGACGATGGGCTTTGGAGGGGGGGAAACCTGCTAGTGGGTATTGGAGTTTTTTCTGGAATGATGATGTTCTGGAATCAGATAGTAGCGATGGGTGTGCAACTTTGTGAATATAGTAAAACCCCTGAGCTGTATACTTTACCAGGGCGAGTCTGGGAATATATGAATTATATCTTAGCTAAGGAAAATAAGTCTGTACCTCTTTTTACTCCCAGTACTAGAACATGAAGGGTACAATTTCCTTGTACCCTTTACATCGAACTGGCATGTTTTTAATCCTTAATTTGATAAGCAAAATGTCTTTTCTTGGGTGTTTCCACTTGCATTCCTTTGATAATCAATGAAATGAAATTGCTTTTAATGTGTATTGACCATGTGGATTTCATATGTGCGAATCATCTATTCGCAGCTTTTGCCTGTTTGTCTCGTGGGTGCTCATTTTCTCTCCTATTAGTTCACGAGAATCCTTTATGTGTGAAGGATTTTAAATCCTGTACTCTTTTGTCATAAAGCTGCACGTATTTCCCAGTGATTAATTTACCTTTTGCTTTTTCTTATTCACTCACTCTTCACCCAGTGCTGACTGCGCCGCCCTGTGAGTTACTGTGAGTAAACACAGGTATGGAGTCTCCGTCACTCTTCTTCCTTACGTTTTCTCACCACGCTCATATGCTTAAAGACTCGTCGGCATGGATACCGACACATTTGTAAAATCTGGTTTTCTCTCAGGATCTCTGTTTTGTTTTGTTTTTACCTGCTGCTCCTATATGTGTGTGTGGCATGTTTCCGTGGTGGGGTGTGGGGAGCAGTGCCCGTTGCGGGGGGGGGTGCCCTGGGAGGCCAGGGGCCCCCCTCTCCTCACACTCAGCTCCAAAGATGCTTCAGGCACTGCGGGTGGGGCAGGGATGCCGACCTCAGTCCATTTTCTCCTCCCGACCAACCGTGTCACGAGAGCGAACATTTCTTATCTGCCAGTCACTGTGCTGAGTGCTTCTGGAGGAACCGGGTCACCTATGCCTCAGTGAGTCCTGCTGATAGACACCGTTGTACCGCCTCGGTTCGCAGATGAAGACGCTGGCTAACCAAGAATGCAGACACACCCGTCACTATTGCGGCTTGCTCAGATCCTGCGAAGCTGGAGAACGGGGAGGCAAGAGAGAAGGCTCCATCCACCTCTGAGATGCGATCGTGAGCATGGTTCCCTCGCGGGCGAGTGTATCCTGCATCCCACTCTGCCCTCTGCAGGCCCTGGCCGTGGCCTCCGCGGGCAGGACACGAACACACAGCCCTTGTCTTCAGGGAGGTCACGGTTTGATCGGACCCCTAGAGAATATATCCAGCATCCTTTTGCCTGCTTGTGACCTAATGAATCCTCCTACTCTTCCCCATACCTAACAGCAGAAATTACCACCAGCTTCTCTTACACCTCTTAATGGGCCAAAGACAAAATGCCTCTGGCTTCCCTTCGCCTTGGGCATGAGGGCTCAGGAAGCCGGCGCTGCTGTCCTGTCCTCATTCCTCCAGATCCCAGCCCACCAGCAACGTCCGTCTCCATGGTGACAGGGGTCAGGTACTGGGCCTGCCCTGAGGGAGCTGGTAATGACCTTCGGAGCAATAACTCTGCAGCTTGCTCCCTGTTCCCCGTGTCACTGGTGCCCTGAGCAGGAGGGGGGCGTGCACACTGGAGAAGGGGCTGGGAGGACCCGCACTCTCCCAGGGCCTGCGGCATCCTCAAGGCTGGAGGCATGCTCCACTTACTGCCCCTGCCTCTCCTGTCAGAAGGGGTGAGGCGGGCGGATTTCAATCATGCCTAGCCCGTGCTGCCAAAGGAGGTTAACCGAGCTGAGGCTGGCATGACTCTAATCACAGTGTGGTCCCTGGGCCAGCAGCATGAATCCAGAGAACTTGTTAGAAGGGCGACTCCTTAGGGCCCACCCTAAAGTGGACCCACTGAGACAAGAACTGGGGGGTAGCGGTGAGGACGGCAGTCCGCCTTCCCCTGGGCCCTCCTGATGCGAGTTAAAATTTTGAGGAGCACCGTTCGAAAGCGGTGGATCCCAAATGCATCTATCCTTTGGGGTCAGCTGAGAATTTCCAGAAGGTACTGATGGCTGTCCTGGTAGTGGGCTGGAAACAGTTCCCACCAGCTCGCAAGAGCGGATTTTTAAAATTTCAAAAAATCTGTGAGCCAGGCCCAGGTATTTAACACAGCCATCCCGTAAATCATATACAACCTTGCAGCTACATTTATTAAAAATAGGAGATATTCAAGACTCATCACTCCAAATGATCTTACTGTATTTTATTATGTCCGTTTTTATCTGCAGGACGAAAACACTGCGGAATGGTTTTGCCACCGAGCATCTCTTCCTGACTCTGCAGTCAGCGAAAGCAGGCAGGCGAAATAAATCCTGATGGGGTATTTATGCTACAGAAAGCAGCCAACTGCAGCTCAGCGCCCCCCCCCACCAGGGAGCCTGTTGTTAAGCTCCGGCCAGCGCACCCCTGCCGGAGCCCCACCCCCACCAGAGATGGTGGTGGAAGGGCTCTGCAGAGTGGCGGTGCTCTGGCATTAAAAGGAAAAACAGTCACAGGTGATTCTAACGTGCACCTAAGTTTGGGGACCGTCATTCTCTAGAAAGGCAGCTCCCGGCAGCCCCTGCAGGAGAGCACAGAGTGGGCAGCTCTTCCAGAGGCCGGGGCTCTCAGCGGGCAGGGTGTACTTGTCTCTCTGGGGGTCAAGTAGGTGAAGCGAAGTGTGGGTAGCTGGGAGGTGACTCAGAGGCCACCCGAGGAGCTCGCCTCCCATGCAAACCACCCCCGAGGCTGCTCAGCTCCAGATAAGCGTGGCCAGGTGTGGGATGCTGGCCCAGGGCTGCCAGGGCCTCTGGGGTTTTTTCAGAAAATCTGGATTTTGGGGGGACACCTCCCAATCTTCAGGAAACCACGGAGGCTAATCAAAACACATTTGCTGTCCAGCTTCTGCCAGCCACCCCCGATCTGAACCCTGGGCATAGCACGAGGGTACTAATGTGGAGCTCGGGAAGGGGTGAGTGACACCACGTGACAGAGTAAACCACTCTGGACAGCTGCTGAGCCGTCAGCCCGGCCGCCTCCCACCAGGAGCCTGGCCCTGCGCAGACACCGGCTTCTCTGTCTGCATCCCCTGGACAGAGCCGCCCCCTGGGGCCTGGGGAAGCAGGCGGGCATCGTTTGCAGATCTCGCCCTCCGAGGGGACAGCGTGCTCCAAATACAAGAACAGTTCGGACGCTCACAGGACTAAACGAAGAACCAGTGTTTGTGACAAACATCCTCCACGAGGACATCTAGCAATGGAAAGCTACGTGTGACGTGACCCCCACGGACCCCACGGCTTTGTGCGGGCGTCAGAGAAGCAGGCGTCCTGGCCGCACAGCCTCTGAGTGAGACCTGGAGATCTGCCCTCACTGCCAGTCCACGTCTCGACTTCTCACTGGACACGTCTCTGGTCCTGCTACTTTGGGCGGAGGTAAGTCACATCTGTCCACCGCAGCCACGGGGACACGTCCTGCCCCGCCTGCAGGAGCAACCAGACAGTGTGTGCGGCTTTGGAGAGGAGCCTGGCTGTCTCTTAGAAGCTGACAGCAGCCCAGTCCTCGTCCCATTCAGATGCAGATGTTTGTGAGGATACTGTCCGAGGTGTGCTTGGCGCCATCCTTGGGGCGCAGAGGTGGGGGTGGGTCCATGTCCTTCGGGGAAATGGAAGTTGCTCCGTGTGACCCACACAGGGCACTGAAGACAGCAGCTCTGCAAAAGCCAGAAGAGCAGATGCAGGGGGGAGGGGGCAGGGGGGGTTCCCCCTAGACGACAGAGCTAACAGGGCCATGGGGCTGCCCTGGAGTCTGGGATCTAGATCCATGATGTACGAGGAGGGGGCTTGTGGACCCCGGCCATGGGAGCCTGTACCCACGGTGCTGGTGTTGGGGGCGGGCAGCCAGCCAGTTCTCTCTCCCCCCCACCCCGTCCCCGCTGGCCCTGACACAGCCCGAGCTGCAGCCCCTGCCCCACCCACCATCTTGCTGTGGAGACGGTGCCATGCCCACTGGTGCTGTTGGCCCCCCAGCCTAAGCAGGAACTGGGAACCCCCCCCAGCCGCCCGCCTGCTGCTGCAGGAGCCCTGGCCAGGAAAGGCTGCTCTTCCTGCTGCCTTCCCGTGTCCTGCAGGTGCCCCCGCTCCACCAGGGACAGGCGGAGACCAGGGTGCAGCGTCTAAGTGCAGTGGTCAGGGTCCCAGCCTCCTGCCCCAAAGGGCAGCGCATGGGGCATGGGGCTGGGGGAGGGGGGCAAATGATGGGCACAGAGAGTGTGTGGAGCCTTCTAGGGCCTGAGACAGTGAAACAGAGACAGAAATGACCTCATGTCCACGCACATCAGGCAAGAGTGTGAGCTTGGAGAAAATTGACCCTGCAAATGCAGATTTCTGCGTGCCTTCTTTTTGTTCGCTCCGATGTTCACAGGTGTGGTTGCTTGGTTTCTCTCTAATCCAGCTCGTAGTGCAGAGCCCCTCTTTGTGATTTCCAGTGCTCCCTGTGATCTTTGTCCCGCACAGAGACTGGGGCCGGCATCAGCAGGGGACAGGGTGGTGGGGGTGGGGGGTGCTGCCACGGAAAGGCCCCCCAGGGCTCTGTGAATGGACCACGAGGCTGGTGCTGGAACTCTTCCAGCTGTCATTACTCCTGGTTCAGCATACCCTACGGAGAGCCAAGACTGGTTGCACATCGCTCTTTTTGTTAAAAAGGCGGGAAGCATAGCTTCCCTTTCCCTGGTTTTGAAGTGGACCTTCTCTGGCACTGAATTCTAAATGGGGTTTGTCATGTTCTGTGACAAGCCATTTCTCTGATGGGCTTCATAGCAAAGCTCCCTGGCTGCTTCTGGCAGAGGCGTCTGAGAGAAGCCAAGGGGCCAACAAAGCTCATGGGTGTTGATGGTAAGGCTCCGGTAGGTGCTTGGGAGTCTGGAGGAAGGACTCGTGTTCTGGGGAGCGTTCTCAGTGATGAGATGAGGTCCCCCAGGGCCCGCAAACCTCCTGGACGTGCCTGGGGCTGGATGTTGGGACGGGTGGCCAATGGTGGACTGAGGAGCAGGGCCCTGCCGAGCTGTGTCCTGCGGTTCCCATCGCTGCCTGCTGTGCGGGGAGAGGACCCATGATGGCAGGAAGAGGCCGTTGGCCTGGCCAGGCCCAAGCAAACCCTTCAAAATCACACTTCAGCTCCTCGGGAAGGGCCTCAGAGTCAGAGAAACCTTTGTGGAAGTCGAGCAGGGCAGACCCAAGGAAGGAGAATGAAGGCCCTTGAGAAAGAGGTCGCTCTGCAGGTCACAGTGGCCCCAGGGAATGGAGGTGAGCTAGGCTGGGCAGGGCAGTCATGGGAGCAAGGAGAGGTCCAAGGTTGAGCCTGGAAGAGAAAGCAAAAGACAGAAAAAGAATCTAAAGTGATGGGTCCACAGCAGCGAGTAAGCAATACGGAATCAGAGGGCTCGGGAGGGGAGCTGTGAGAAGGTCCCCAGAGGCAAGGGGAGAGGAGAGGTTGCGCCGGGGCAGAGAAGGACTTCCCAGATCTCTGAGAATTCCTACCCTACCTGTCCTTTGGTTTCACTCTGGATGTGGTGGGACTGTCCAGTTCAGCTGGTGGGATGCTGTACCCCCCCTGAGACCTTCCAGACGCCTGGTGAGCGGCTCCCACGACTGCCCATCAGATGACGCTCCCAGCCCACCAGGCACGAAGCTGTGGCTCCTCCCATCCATCCCTGGTTTCTGGATCTCTGGGGCAGGTTGCTGGATTGCGGACAGAGCAAGGACTAGGGACAGACAGACTGAGGCACAGGAGAAGCCGGTGGCACTGGGAATTCACGGGTTCAAGACGGCAGCCAGATTTCCACATGAACGAATGTCCTAAAGGAGAACCCAATGGCTGTCGGCTGGTCAGCACGCTTCTCTGTTCTCAGCCACAGAGTGGCCTGTGGCCTGAGCTCTATGGCCAGAGTGGCCACGAGGCAGAGACTCAGCAGGAGGAGGGAAGCCGCGACTGTGCGTAGCATGACTGTCAGGTGTGAGGAGTCAGTATGTCACTGTGTGAGAATTCTCTGAAGATCGGGCTGCTGGCCTCGCTCTGTCCCATTGAGATGCAGCGAAATATTTCATTTCCCGTTTGGCATGTGTCATTTTGCCACTGGAGTTCCATTGACTTGGTGGGTCTCGGTGAAGCCTTGTTCCAAAACCAGGAATCAGTCGGGCTGCAGGCGGGCACAGGGGAGCGGTCAGCCCGCAGGAGGCGGTGCATTGCAGGGCCGGGGAGCAGATGGCCTGGAGGAGCCTCCCCACCCTGGAATGGACCACCCCCGGGAGGGGCATTGCGGGAGCGTCAGGAGCACAGAGAAGCAGCTGGGACTAATGGGAGACCGGAACCCAGGGAGCTATATCCCACGGGTGCTGCGCCCCTGTGTCTCACCCTTCCCCGTGCTGCTTGCAGATCCACCCTAATACGTGCTGCTTACCGCGGCTGGGCCGGCGCTGCAAACTGCATTTTCCAGACCCCCTGGCCAGATGGCTGCCTTTTAGGTTTTGCCAAAAGGAGGCAATAGAGAGAAACTGAAAGGAGAGAGGAGGGAGGTGGCGGAATCCTCCCGCCAGCAGCTGGCTCCAGGCTCCAGGTTCCAGCCTCCAGCCTCCAGCCAGCCACTGCCTCCAGCTTCCAGCCTCCAGCCAGCAGCTGTCTCCAGCCTCCAGCCTCTAGCCAGCAGCTGCCTCCAGCCTCCTTGGGCACTCCCAGGACCAGCCCTGCCTATGGAACTCCAGGTCTGGAAGAAGACCAGAACAGATATCACTGTAAGAAGCAAGGTATATCTGGAAAGCCAAGTTCCCCCCTGGATACAGAGGACAAAGGACTCGAGGCAATTCAGAGAAAAACCTATGAATGGCTAAAACAAAACAAAATATAATACAGTCATGCACATACACAAGTGTTCAACTTTCCCAATACATTTTATAAAAGGAACGAAAAATCAATATTGAAATGCCATTTTCCACTCATGTTGACAAAGTTATCAGGATGGTAGCCATTGATTCTCAGTAAATAATCATTAATGGCACAAAATAGATGACGTAATGGGTTATGTATTTTTTTTTTAAAGATTTTATTCATTTATTCGACAGAGAGACAGCCAGCGAGAGAGGGAACACAAGCAGGGGGAGTGGGAGAGGAAGAAGCAGGCTCATAGCGGAGGAGCCTGATGTGGGACTCGATCCCATAACGCCGGTCACGCCCTGAGCCGAAGGCAGACGCCTAACCGCTGTGCCCCCCAGGCGCCCCTGGAATGGGTTATGTATTAAAGTGTTATTGATGGTGGCGAAAAGGTTGATAAGAAGTTAAAATAACCCATACATTTAACAGTAGAATGACATTAAATATATTGTAAATCCACAATATGAAATACTTTTTAGGCATTTAGATATCTGAATAATATGTTTAAAATGTACTAAATGCACTATTTAGACTACGTGTAATAGTACATTTAAAATGTCTAAACAGTACATTAACATAGTCCTGTAAGTGAGTATCTAATGACATAGAAATGTCTGTAGAATCATATTTGATAGAGTAAAAAAAAAGGACACAAATTTAAAAATAAATAGTACATACATGTGGTATGAGTCCACTCGTATTAAATGTGTGTGTGAGTACTATGTGTGTATACACACTCGTGCACATACACATAGATGTATGAGAGATTTTTTTAAGGGGAAGTTTCAGATCCTGATGCCCGGGCTATGCCCCAAACCAATTAAATCATCACACTGACTTATTGGGGGGACTCAGGTTTCCGCAGAATGTCAGGCGATTACAAGGAGCAGTCAGGGTGCAAAACACATTGTACCCTGGTCTCTACAGTCTCCTCGCCTCCAAAATGAGAGCGCTATTTTTGTAGGTAGCTGCAACCTCTCTTGGTGCATTTGGTCCTTGAGAAAAGAGTCCCCGCGTTGGCTTACAGCAAAGGAGCCGGGAGCATTTTGCTGGGGTCAGGGCATCCGGACTGTCTCTGCAGCCAGCCTGACTTCACCAGAGCCAAGCATCCCCGGGGGATCGGAAGCAGGAAGCTTCTGTCTCAGTTGCTTCCATTGTACTTCATAGAAAGGATGAAGTCAGGTGGGTCACAGCCAGAAGGGGAGACAGGGCCACGTATTGGAGTCTGTCATTATTTGCGAGAGGAGTGAGTCCAGAAGTTTTCACACATCAAAATGGCGCTGAGTAACGTCAACAAACCTAACGGGTAGGGAAGGCAGTGGGGTGAGGAGCAGCCCGCGTCCCAGCCTTCTGCAGCTTCTCCCAGCTCGGCCCACCTGTCAGGACTCCCTCCAAGGACACCCAGGGTCCGATGCTGGACGGTGTTGCTGTGGGGGGGGCATAATTCCCCCTCTACCCTTTAGGTCTGTGGCTGAGACCCCATGTTATAAAAGATTTGGCAAGAGAAAAACCAACAGAAGTTTCATTACATGTAACCTCATATATATGTGGGAGACACCCGGAAAAACAGTAAAACTCCCGGAGAGCCTCCACTTTAAATACCATTTTGGGCTAAAGGCAAAAGCAAGCTGTCGGGAGCGGGCCAGTTTCAGAGCTACCAGGAAGGGCCCGGGTCTACACCGGTGAGGTTGGTTATGCAGATGGCGGTCAGCGGCATCTCCATCGGTAAAGATGTTCTAGAGATTTGGAGTCAGCTTCTTCTTGGCTGGAGTCACAGACATCGGGACACCCTTACAGATGTAGATTTCCCTGATAAATGTAAATTTCCCTCACAAAAGGCCTGCTTCTATTCTCCAGAGAAGAGAATTTGGAGATTCCCCCGGTGTTGACTTCTTAAAAACTGACCGCTCAAAATAATCCCTGTGCGGAAGAAGGAGGATCCATTCTGCTACCCTCCCTTGCTTTCCTGGGACGAGCAGCAGTCTACGCTGGTCCCTACGGCTCTTTCCAGGTCTCGCGGGCCCCAAGTGAGTGGACGTGAGACACAGGCTGTGTGCGGTGTGGATGGAAAGGAGGGAGGAGGAGCCGTGATCTGGATTCAAACCTCCAGGCCTCTGTGTTCACACTGCTTGGCCTGAGTCTTTCCACCGCCACCAGCCTCCCCTACGCCACAGTTTGCGCATGGTTGTGCGTGTGTGCGAGCGTGTCCCCCGTAGTGGATCTCGACCTGGTGGCACCACGGAGTCACTGCGGGAGCTCTGAAAACGATCTGCCCCACCTGCAGAGATGACCGTTTCACAGGCCTGGGGGCTGCTGGAACAGACGATGGTCCAGAGCTCCCCGAGTGACTGCCGCGAGCAGCCAGGCCTGAGCGTCGCTGGAGAACCTGAAGGGAAATGCTCCGTGGTTGCACGGCGGCGCCTCACCAGGTGGGGCCCCGGGACTGGCCCTGGGAACTCATGAGAGATGTCAACATCTGAGCTCTCCCGGACCCGCAGAATTAGAGTCCGGCACACGCTCTCCAGGTGACTCTGTGAGTGCCAAAATGTGGGGACCACGGTTTCAGGACAATGGCCCTTCACCCTGATTGCTCATTTCGAGCAGTGAGGGAAACTTCTGGTTGAAAACAGTTCTACGTCTGGACTTCACAGTTGCTTGGAGTGGTGTCCAGTCACTGGTGGCTTTTAAAGTTCTCTGGGGTATTCTAACACAACCAGGTTTGAAGACCGTAGTTTTAAAAAGAGAGAGGGTGGAAGCTTAAAGAAGGGAACAGGCACCCATGCGTGCCCGCACACACATACCCATGCGCACACACGGGCACATGCACGTACACAGGCATACACGCACACGGGCGCACACATACATGCACACGCGCACACACATGCATGTGTGTGCATACAGAGACACACATGCACACGTGTGAGCACACACTGGGGCGCACACACGTGTGCACACACACGCACACACACAGAGCACAAGCCCAGGCTGTCTCCCCAGCGTGCTGGGAAGAGTTGCAGAATCTCTGATGTTTACAATGTGATTGAACTCATCTCTTTCAAGAGTGACCTTTCGTTAGGTTGAATCACTTCCTTTGGAAATAAAAGAAAATGCCTCCATTGTTTTTGAGAAGTTCTGTTCGACTTTGAGACTATTTTGCAAAACAACTCTTCTCCAATTTGGAGGCCTCAAGCTTCCCGTCGATTCTGTCTCTGCTGACCTAAGCAGACAACCACATAATGCTGTGGGGAAGTTTTCACAGACGAGCCGAGGGCTCCCACTGCAACCCCCCATTTTGCAACTGGGGAACTGAGACCCGGACAGCCTCCAAATGCGGTGCTCAGGGTTGGGCGGAACATCAGCAGCCGAGCTGAGAACAGGACCAACGTCTTGCCACCTCCGTTAGCTGTGACTTTGCCAGATGACACGGTGGGGACAGTGGGCGTTTCAGCGGAACGGTCTCCAGTGTCACCAGACGGCTGCCTCGTGCGGGGGTGACACCTGAGGCAGCTTGGGATCAGCAGGTCTAGGTTCAGATCCTGCCTCAACTGGTGTTAGCTGTGAGAACTGCTCTGTGCCTCAGTTTCCTCCTCTGTAAAATGGGGACTCGCAGAGATCTTATGGGGACTAAGTGGGTTGATAGACAGGAGGCACAGAGCAGAGCCTGGCGTGTAAGTGAGGGCCATGCTCACAGTCTCGGAGGGGCTCCGTTGTTCCTGCACCAGCCCCTGGCACTCTGTTTCCCACGGTCCTGGGAGTCTGTGTGCGGTGCCAGAAGGGACTGGCCTCATACCCAGGTAGTGGGGAATGCTGCTCAGTCCACAAAAGGGGGAAGACAGAAGTCTAGGACCTGGGAGAAGAAAGAGAAATGTCTAGATCAGTGATTTCTGAGCATTCTTGTCAAGGTGTGGCCATTCATCCCCCTGCCAACCCTGCTGACGGCCCACTGTGTGAGAATCATTAGCACTTTCTGTGGTGATCAAAGGCCTCTCATAGCCACCACCAGACACTGGGACTGGGGTGAGAGAATGCTGTAACCCCAGCTTCGGCCCCACCCCATGTGCCCTGTGACCTTGGGCACGCACCTCTCCTGGCCCCGCCGTGCTGTGACCTTGTCTCCTTTGACCCTCTCAGTAACCGGCAGTGAGGGCTGCGGCCGTCACCCCATCCTGGGAATGAGGAGACCGGCTCTCGGAAAGCCTGGCCCGAGATGGTGGGCGAGGACGTGGAAGAGACTCCTGGGAGGAGTTGCCCTTCCTGCACCTGCCTGTCACCACCCTCCTCCCGCCCTCGCCAGCCATCCAGCTAGCCAGCCAGCTCTGGGTTTCTCTCCCTAGTCCGGTTTCCCATAAAAGTCTATCCCCTTTCTCTCCCACGTCCACGGTGGGCCTCCGTGAAGGGTGGGCTTTGGACAAAGTGACCCAGCCTGAGACAACGGTGCCCACGATGGCCCACGAGTGACCACTTTCAGGAAATTGGACTAATAGTTCCTGTGACCTCTGTGGATGAAAATGGCATTCCCAGAGGGAACGACTGACTCAGGGATGACGGAAATTTCCGGTGTGTGTTAGCAGGCTGGAGGGACAGCTGCCACTACTGGGGCTGAAGCCAGCCCTTGGGGGGACACGGAGGGGTGCGGGCCTGGCTGCCCTGGCCGACCGCAGGTCTTGTACCGACGCAGCTGGAGGTGGCCTGGGTGGGCCCGAGGTGACCTGCGCCCCCGGTGTTTCCCTCTCTCGTTCTCGCAAGGCCGTGGGCCTGTGGACCATTCTGGAATAGACTGGTATTCTGCTTTCATGGTTCCTACCTCCCTGAGGGATTCTGAATTACCCCGTAGTCCCCACCTCACAGTCTCCCTTCCAATGGCTGTGAGATGCTTGGAGCCTTCTAACCTCACCTGGACTTCCACGGTCCTGTTTGTCTGTGGCAGACGGAGAAACGAGAGTGAGCACACAGTGCTGGGCCTGTGAAGGGCACCCGTGGTGGAGGGAGGGTGAGGGGCTCAGCTCCAACCCTCCAGGCCCCAGGCTACACCCCAGAAGGGCAGCTGGAGGAGGCCAAGAGCACGGGAAGCAGGAGCCCAAGGGGTGTGCAGGGGAAGCAGGAGCCCAGGGAGGAGGCTCTGGTGGGGGGGGGGGACAGGGCCATAAAGACAGAAAAGTGAGTCACCGTGGGCAGTTGGCCTTTCTCTGCCTCCATGACACAAACAGACAGCAACAATGCGAATGAGGGGAAAAGGGGGGAAAAATCACCACAGTTTTCGTCCTTCACACATGAGATGCTTATATTTTTCCAAGTTCTTTTCCAAGCCCTGGTGACATTTATGCAAAAATGTTATGTTGCAGTAAACACAGCCCAGGCCCAGTTTTGGACCCAGCTGCCCGCTTAGCCGGCTGCCTGAGCGTCTCCCGGGCTGGCCGCGAGCTCCACCCGTTCAGTAGCTGGGACGCATCTCCCCCAGTGCGTCCCCCACCCCTGGGACCCTGCAGGCGCCCCCTCCCCACCAGGACCCCACAGGAGCCCACGGCTTCCCCAGACCTGCCTGCTCATGTCTGCTGTTTGCATCACTGGAAACGGTTACTCATTTGTCAAGCACTGACCTTTATTGCAATACTTCTTACATTTCCTTCATAACTAGAAAGGTGGCGTCTGTATCAGCCCTCTGGTTTGCTAATTATAGCCCCTCCTGAACGATCTGTGAGGGGTTTTATTCCAGCTTGCCGCGTATTAGCTCTTTATACGAGGTGACGGAGCGCCCTGGTTTGCCTGGGCCGGTGCTGACGCCCGAGCCAGCCCAGCCGAGCCCGCTGCTCTCCTGCCCGCTGTCCCCGGCCAGCCGTCCTTTCTTTCTGGTCGGTGAGAGCGGTTGTAGGGTCACTGTAAGGGAACCGAATGAGCACGGTTTAAGCACCTGGAGCAACGCCAGGGACATAGTTCTTGATACGTTTGAGGGAAGAGGGCATTGCACGTTGAGCTAGAGTGTGCGGCAAGGAATCCCATTGCTGGCTCCTGGTTCAAATCCTGACTCCTCCGTCTCCCCTCTGCGAGACGAGACGACAATGGCCTGCTGGAGCCGGTACGCTCACGCCGCACAGAATAGGCCCCACAGCAGGCAGCCCCCAGCTCCAGCCACCGTGGGCGGCAGTAGAGACGGGGGTAGGATGTGTCTCCAGCTGCCACTACGGGTCATCTGCTCTGTGACAGGCACTGCCGGGGGGACTGGCCGCCCTGCTCTTCCCGGACCTTCCGTGGGAATCCCTCAGACCCGGGCAAAGGGCTGGCCGGTGACCCAGCTACTGGGAGAATCTTATATGATCTCAGTGCACCATCTCGACACAGACAGAAACAGGGACTCTGGGCTAAGATGTGCCCGGATGACACGGTGGTCCCAGAACCTGAGGTCATCCCACTTTATGAACAGTGTCCTTGCTGGGAAGGGGCTGGGGAGCCAGAGGCTGGTTCGTGGTCACCTGAGCTCAGCTCTTCACAGTTTCTAAATGCCGTTGCGTGCTGACTGTGCACTTAGCCCAGCCTCACGAGGTCTGGTGCCTGCACAGGGGAGAGGAGTCTGCTTCCCAGGAGGGCCCGGCCAGCCCCCATCACCCTGCTGCAGGAGGAACAGCGTTGGCTCGTGCTGACACAAGGGTCATGACTTGGGTGAGTGGCTATGCTCACAGGAATGTCATCCACCCTCGTCTTTCTCTTCCAAGTGTGTGGACCCAGGGGCTGTGCTGGACCCAGCGAGCCAAGGGCAGGGGTGAGGGGATGAGCGGAGAGACCAGCCTGCACGGCAGCTACATGGGCGGGTACTCTCATTCAGGGAGGGAAGGCCCCCTGCCGCCTCCTTCCAGGGGCCCTTGGGCGGGGGCCAGGCCACTGGCACCATCACACTGGGACTGGAGCTAAGCTGGAAGCAAGTGGGGAGCCTCGGGTTCAGACAGAGGCTCCTGGGAGCACAGCCCATCAGCCCTGCACGGCGGCGGGCTGACCCAGTGGCAGCGGGCTTGACCCAGTGGCAGCGGGCTGTCGCAGGGCTGGCGGGCTGACCCAGTGGCGGCGGGCCGTCACAGGGCTGGCTGGCTGGCTGTCCAGTGGCTGTGGGCTGTCCCAGGGCTGGCTGGCAGCCTCCGGGGTGGGGGGGGAACACCGCTGGTGGGATTTGCCAGAAGAGAGGGCTGTCTCTCCCGTTCCTACCCTCTGCTTTCCCCAAAACTCTCTTCTGAGCCTCAGCCTCTTCCCGCTATCGATGGGGATTCCTGGACAGTGGAGACGCTGACCCACCAGTACCCCGTGCCTGCATAGGTGCTGCGTAATCTGAATCGCTGCAGAGATGCGTGGATGCCTTGGGCTGTGGGTCTGAGCCATCTGTAGCAGGGGGACACGGTTCCGAGGACAGAATAATGATACTAATAATAAGATGAGGGACTGTACTCTGTATAGCACTTTCAACGTGCCGAATACTGTGGTAGGTGCCCTGCCTGTCACCCACAGTACGACCCTGTCTCTAGGTAGGCCTGACGGCTCAGAGCTGGGCTGTCCTCTCCTTTTGGCTTCTGTATTCCTACTAATGCAAGCTAAAATCACATGGCTTTTGTTAAGCCATTGAAACACCCGAGTGAGTGAGAGAAGAGTGAGGTGGCAGGCGGGTGGGTAATTCTGGAAGGNCGTTGGCTCGTGCTGACACAAGGGTCATGACTTGGGTGAGTGGCTATGCTCACAGGAATGTCATCCACCCTCGTCTTTCTCTTCCAAGTGTGTGGACCCAGGGGCTGTGCTGGACCCAGCGAGCCAAGGGCAGGGGTGAGGGGATGAGCGGAGAGACCAGCCTGCACGGCAGCTACATGGGCGGGTACTCTCATTCAGGGAGGGAAGGCCCCCTGCCGCCTCCTTCCAGGGGCCCTTGGGCGGGGGCCAGGCCACTGGCACCATCACACTGGGACTGGAGCTAAGCTGGAAGCAAGTGGGGAGCCTCGGGTTCAGACAGAGGCTCCTGGGAGCACAGCCCATCAGCCCTGCACGGCGGCGGGCTGACCCAGTGGCAGCGGGCTGTCGCAGGGCTGGCGGGCTGACCCAGTGGCGGCGGGCCGTCCCAGGGCTGGCTGGCTGGCTGGCTGTCCAGTGGCTGTGGGCTGTCCCAGGGCTGGCTGGCAGCCTCCGGGGTGGGGGGGGAACACCGCTGGTGGGATTTGCCAGAAGAGAGGGCTGTCTCTCCCGTTCCTACCCTCTGCTTTCCCCAAAACTCTCTTCTGAGCCTCAGCCTCTTCCCGCTATCGATGGGGATTCCTGGACAGTGGAGACGCTGACCCACCAGTACCCCGTGCCTGCATAGGTGCTGCGTAATCTGAATCGCTGCAGAGATGCGTGGATGCCTTGGGCTGTGGGTCTGAGCCATCTGTAGCAGGGGGACACGGTTCCGAGGACAGAATAATGATACTAATAATAAGATGAGGGACTGTACTCTGTATAGCACTTTCAACGTGCCGAATACTGTGGTAGGTGCCCTGCCTGTCACCCTCAGTACGACCCTGTCTCTAGGTAGGCCTGACGGCTCAGAGCTGGGCTGTCCTCTCCTTTTGGCTTCTGTATTCCTACTAATGCAAGCTAAAATCACATGGCTTTTGTTAAGCCATTGAAACACCCGAGTGAGTGAGAGAAGAGTGAGGTGGCAGGCGGGTGGGTAATTCTGGAAGGAGCCAGAGGAAGGCTGCTCTGCTGAGCTCACGGAGCAGTACACGGGCAGTGAGGGCCGTGCAGAGGTAGGGCAGGACTCAAGGCGCCGGGACTGGATTACAAACCCAGGCCGGCAGTGGGTCTGCACTCCAGGTAAAGAACAGGGTGCTGAGTCAGACCCCCATCCCCCCCGAGAGGCTGTTCCGCTCCGTGACTCTGCATTTGGATGATGGCATGGTCCGAGGCTGCCATAATCCAGAGGGATCCCCAGGGTGAGCACAGAAAGAGCAGCTTCCAGAAGAATCTTCTCTTTGTTCCATCAGGAGAGCACACACAGAAGGTGCCTGGTACAGTGTCTGTGCCTGGAATAATTTGTAATCTACAGTTTTCTTAACCTTCCCTGGGTTTCCCCCCTTTTCCGTCTGTTAACAGAACGGTGATGAGTAATTGCATCTGACTTCACTATGACGTCAGCTGGCACCTGTCCTGAAGAAGCCCTTTGTCTGCTGACCGCCCTTCAGGGACGTGTTTGTGCTGGTGCCTCATTTAGGCCCCTCCACTGTGGCTTGTGGCTTTCCGGCAGAGAAGTGAACTCCGTGTTAGGAGAAAATGGAAAAGTCAATCATCCGCTACATGATAAGTCCCATTTCCTCTCCTTGTTTTCCAAGACGAGTTTTTAAATCATATGTGAGGGATGGTCGTCACATGAGAAATAAGAGGCTTCCGATATTCATGCTTGCCAGGCTCTGGGGATCTCGCTTGCTGTTCTCGCCTGGGTTTTATTCCGCTGGGTTCACTTTGCTGAGTGTCTGTCCATGTTCAGGAGTCCCTCAGCTCATCCCAAACAGACCCGCGCCGTTCTCTGCACCACCTTCTATCACACCCGGTCTGCTCTGGGAAGATCGCCTGAGGACCCTCCCTCCTGCCACCGTGCCTTTGCACGCGCTGCGGGCTTTCACTCTCTGCTTCCGTCGAGGATCCCATACATCCTTCAAGCACAAGACGGGCCCTGGCCCAGTCTCCCGGAAGCCTTCACAAGCCCCTCCTTGAGGTGGCAAGGTGTCCCTCCTCTGGCTGCAGCAGCCTCCGCTCACCTCGTCACACATTAGGGTGACCCATGCTTGGTGGGAGCTCCGCAGACACGGAGTCTGGCTGTGTCGTGTTCATCATGGTAGCGCCACGGCCTTCACATTGCTCGGGGCATGGGACACAGTAATGGCTCAAAAATGCATGTTAATTAGATACAAATAGTCTAAGGAATCACCTTGCCGGGCCGCCGCCTCCAGGAAGAATTCCGTGATCCTTCCAGCCTCGGACGCTTTTCCACACGTGGCCTTCCTTTGCAGTCTCTGCCTCTCTTTTATCCCGATCCCTTTCTCCTTTTCCACTCCATGGCAAATGGCCTGGCACGTGGGAGGTGCTCTGTAAGTGGTCGCCGAATGAATGTTAGCAGAAAACTGAACTGATTTTGTTCACAGAAGCATAGAAAGAATCATTCTGGGATATTCTGTGTACTGGGATCATTTTTTTGCCCTTACGTTGTCAAAAACAATATTCCTAGTATTCCCTAATATTCCAGGGAAGACCGTGAATTCTGAGACCCCATCACCTGTCTGTGTAATACCTTCAGCTTCCCTGATTATAGAGGTTCACAGAATTTCCTGATTCTTGTTGTAGTTGTCGTTGTTGCTGTTTTGAGGTCCACAGATTTTTGAGACCTAGAACGTGAGGGTTGGCACAGCTCTGAAAGGTTGCCTAGTCTCTCTCAAGCCACCTCATCTTAGAGATCAGGAAACCAAGGTCGAGGAGCACAGAATAATTCATCAAGGCAAGTCAACGGCCAATAGAACAGGTCTCACCTATATTCACCTATATACAGACACGGCGAGGTCCGATCAAGCCTTAGTACAGAGCATTGCACCCGTCTACACCCTTGATCTGATCCTAACACTCTCATCCTCCCATGCCTGACTCTGTGGAAGAATCTCACATGATGTGGGAATGGTGAGTATTTGGGAAGGACCATTCAGAAAACATGTATTGAATTCAGCAAGCTTTACTGTTACTATTTTTGCCAGGATGGAAGTTCCCGCGAGAGTTGCAGATTGACCCGGTTGTGCCCCCAGCCCCAGCGCCTGGCACGTGGTAAGTACCACACAGCACATACATGTTGGGTTGAAATTAAGAATGCACATGTCACCAAGTTGTTGGTCAAAACTGGAATGATACAAAGTAGATCGCAAGACCCCCATGCTAGGATGCTGTACAACCCCATAAAGGGAGGTACACATACACATAAAAAATAGAGAAACCCGAAAAGGAAGGCTACACCAGCCTGAGAGTCGTGACTGCCACGGGGACCAGGATCGGGGCGGGTTCCGGGGAAATCTGATTTGTGTCTAGTGGGTTTTATTTCTTAATCAAAAAAAGAAATTGAAGGAAGAAGTGAAGGAAATATGACAAAATGTATTTATTCTGTATGATGGGTACACGGGTGTTTGTTATATCCATCTCTGTGATTTTCTGGGGGTTTGAGATTTTTCGTAATACTGCAGCTGTATTATGTAAGGAACTATTGTAGTTTTACTGTTGGTCCCAGTGCTGAGGTTTCCAGAACCGTTCTCAGATTGGATGATTCGGAAGGATGCGTAGAGCTCAGGGAAGCTGCTGTACGTATGGTGTAGAGTAGCAAGAGGACGGGGAATCAGCAAAGGGAAAAGGGATGTAGGGCAGAGTTCGGGCGACGGGGAATGAGCTTCCTTTGTCCTCTCCTGGCAGAGTTGTACGGTAGCACTGAATTCTCTCAGAAATGAGGTGTGACAATACGCACCAAGTCCCCCCGACCAGGGAAGCTCCCCTGCGAGCCCGTGTCCAGGGTTTATCTGGTCTCGGTCATGTGGGCATGGCGCACCTGCTCGACTGACCTTAGCTACAGCCTCTGGATCTCCAGATCAAAGAGATACAGTGGTGGCCTGAGGCCCTCATTATAAATCACATTGTTAACATGAAGCTATCTGGTGTGGTCTAAGGTCCCAGGTATGCAAAGATACTCTTATCAGGCAGAACATTCCAGGGACTCATAGGTTACGTCATAGGAGACTGAGAAGGGCCAGTCCTTTCTTCGGAATGTGCAAGCATGACGATCCCAAGCCTGCTGAGTTAACCCTTTATTGTACAGCCCTGGGCCAACCCAAAGTGAGATGGAAGACCACCACGTGCATTTGTGAAAGATTTTGTGAGCCTGAGGCAGCCACCTACCTCCAGGCTAGAAAAAGTCTGGAGAGACTGGGGCATCTGGGGAGCCTGCTCCCCACTTCACACCAAGGAAAACGGGCTCGGAACGGACCACTGGAGATCTAGGCTTGTGTCTCGAAGTTTCAGAAACCAAAGGGACTGACACTTGATCGACACGCGAAGAATCTAACTTAGGAAACACTGGCGTGGCCGCTCTGGCGACCAGGCTTTGGGATCTGACTGCCCTCGCAGATTATTCTGGGACCAAAAAACAGGTGAGGGTTCCTGGTGGGAGGGAAAGGGAGAGCTAGTTTAGGACCTTCTTAGTCCTGGTCAAGGTGAGTCCAACAGGGGACTGGACCATAGGATTCTCAGAGGCTAAGGAAGGAGCTGTAAGCAACCAACCGGGAGAAAATGAATCCACCCAGAGATGAGGAGTGGAGGGGCTTTTGAAGAACCCTTTTAAATGCCGCGGAAGAGAAAGGGTAACCGTCCAACCCTGTCAAGCCCAGGGAGTCACCGTGGAGAGATTTCCTGTCCGTGTTCTCCTCTCCAACCTGCCCTGTTCTAGCTCTCGAGAGCAGAGACCGGTTAGCAAATGTGTGAGGAGCGGCAGAAGACCAGGGCGAGGGGGACAAGTCCTTTGGGACTTCAGTCTGTACAGTTCAGAGCTGGGGAAGGAGGGACACTTTCAACCGTGAAAGAAGTGTAAGTTCTAATTGTTAATGAGCCTGGAGATCTTCATTCCTGAACGGGGCTGTCTTGGAGAACAGAGAGACAAAGAGGAACTTTCTGCTTCTTTCCCCCCTCTGTGCTTCAATTCTGGTATTTTCTACCAATTTGTCTTCACCTGAACTTGGTTCTGTTCCCTGCTGTGCTCCGTCTCCTGCAAGCCATTCTAATAAGTACCAACTTCAGATGTTATGTTTCATATTTCTAGAATGTTCTTCAGAAATATATTTTAGGAACACCTGGGTGGCTCAGTTGGTGAAGCATCTACCTTCAGCTCAGGTCATGATCTCAGGGTCCTGGGATCCAGCCCCACGTTGAGCTCCCTGCTCGGCGGGGCATCTGCTTCTCCCTCTGACCCTCCCCCTGCTCGTTATTTATAAATAAATAAAATCTTTTTTAAAAATTTAAAAAATCAGGGCGCCTGGGTGGCACAGCGGTTAAGCGTCTGCCTTCGGCTCAGGGCGTGATCCCGGC
>NC_048226.1:1737163-1754930 GCF_002007445.2 Ailuropoda melanoleuca
TGAGCCTGCTTCTTCCTCTCCCACTCCCCCTGCTTGCGTTCCCTCTCTCGCTGGCTGTCTCTCTGTCGAATAAATAAATAAAATCTTTAAAAAAATTTTTAAAAATCTTTTTAGTTTTCTATCGAAATGTCCATTCTTTTCATCCATTTTCCCTCTATTTTCTCAAAGCTATAAATAAAAAAAAGCCCTGTCTTTTACCATTTCCAGTATTAGGGTCATCTCAGTCCCCACATCTAAGGACTGTTTCATTTCTTGATCGTCAGTCTCTTTGACCCTGTCCCTTTGCATGTCTAATGGTTTTATCTTATGCCAAATACCAGACACGGCAGAACACAGAGGTGCTGGGTTGCCTGACTCCTCTAGAGAGTGTTAGGTGTTGTCCTTGCTCACAGTGAAATCACCGAAGGATTGCCTTGGTCATGTTGAGACGTGAGCTCTGGTTTCAGGCTTGGTCAGGGCAGGTGTTTGCAGTCTTACCCCAGCTGCTAGGGTGCAGCCCTTTCTCCCAGTACCCGGTCCTTACTGCGAGGGTGTGGTCCCTCTGGAGCCTCGGCCCGGGGCTTAGGTGCTGACTGAGCATGTCTCCTCTGGCTGCTCCTGCACAGCCAGCCTGCTCAGCCCTGCACAGTCTCTGAAATCTTCCTCAGCTTTGCAGCCTCCTGCTGACCCGGCGTCTCAGCCGACCATGCACAGTGTAGGGTTCAGCCAAAGGTATGATGGGGAAAATTTTTTTTGCAGATTTTTTTTCACTCCTTATCTGAGGCTCTCTTCTTATAGGTACATTGACCCCAAAGCCCAGTAGCGTCACAGCAGCCCCAAACTCCAGTCCCCAGGGCAAGATGCCTGCTCTCTGTGTGGGCCCCACTTCCCTGCACCATGGTTAGAGAGAATTTCTGAACTTCAGTTCAATGCTCTCGTGTTCCCTTTTGTCCACCACTGTGCAGAGCCCACAGAAAGGAGAGAGAGATCGGAAAGTGAATTACACCCTGGGATCCTCGGTGATCCCAGGCTGGCAGTAAACGAGGCTCAGAGAGGAAGAACACCAGGAATGACCTATAGTGGGAGCGGTTTTCATGTGACGTGGAATATCAGCGTACTGAACACTTACGACTCTAACAGAGGGAATGTAATAAGATATGAAAAGATAAAACAAGCCTGGAGAAAGATTCCAGTTGAATGCTTACTGGATTTCACAAATTAAGCTAGAAATTGTGCCTTTAAATGTTACTTTCAGGTTTAAATCTGCAGGGGTGGAGTTCTAGCCCACAATAAATACGGAGAGGAGGTAAGGATTGACCTGCCTCTCTATCCTCTGGAGCGGAAGGGAGCAGAGTCTGAAAGTAGTTGGATTTGGTTGGTTTAACCCCAAATTTGGCAACCAACCCAAAAACACAGGGACCACGTTGACCAAAAAAGAAAAATTGTAGGGCATAGCTTGAAAAGGAGTCTGTAGTTGCTTATTAAAAGCATTGTAGTAGTTCTGACTTGCAAGACTATGTACATGAATTTTGATCTTTAACAATAGAAATACGAGCAGAAAGAATGAACAGAGTATTTAAATTTTAAAAAATGCAAATTGGGGCACCTGGCTGGCTCAGAGAAGCACGCAACTCTTGATCTCGGGGTTGTGAGTTTGAGCTCTGTGTTGAGGGCAGAGATTACTTAAAAAACAAAATTTTAAAGAAAATGCAAAGGACCAACATCATAAAAAAAACATGTTCAGATAAAGGCAGAATAAAACAATTGGTTAAATCCATTAAGTATAGCCTAGAAACTAAGCATGGAACAATTTAAAAAACCAGCGATTCAAAGAATATAAATGTCTCCAAATGGGCGGATGGCTTGAATGAATTATGATGCATCAAAGAGTGGTTCGCCTGCGGTTCAGCTTGGGCGGAAGTGCAAGCCTTTGTGTGACACATGCACGGTCTGCATGGTACACGGTGACGGATTGGTGACAGCCGACACCATAGATGGGATTGGCGGTTTGTGTCCTGTTGCCTGCCTGTATTCACATGTTATCACAAGCGGGTACTGCTTTCGTAAGCAGAACTCCTCCCTCACCCATTCCTCAGAGATCTGGACGTTTAAATGAAGGTTTTCTCTTACTTAAAGCTGTTAATTCAGTTTAAGCCAAGTGCGCCTGAGTTGCTCACGTGGCTGTTACTTTGCTCACGGGGGTAAGGGAATTTCACTGTTTCCAGTTCTGTAAGATGGGAATAATGCCTGCCTCCGAGGGTTACTGCTTTATTGGTGTTTAGCAATAGATTCTTTCTAAAAATTTTTATTTAAATTTTAATTAGTTAACATAGCACAATATTGGCTTCAGGAGTAGAATTCAGTGGTTCATCACTTACATACAACACCCACTGCTCATCACAACAGGTGCCCTCCTTGATGCCCATCCCCCACATAGCCCATCCCCCGCCCATCTCCTTCCATCAACCTCAGTGTATCCTCTGTAGTTAAGAGTCTCTTATGCTTTGCCTCCCTCTGCCCTTTGTTCCCCCTTCCCCTATGTTCATCTATTTTGTTTCTTAAGTTAAAGCAAAATCATACGCTATTTGTCTTTCTCTGAGTTATTTCGCTTAGCATAATACACTCTAGCTCTACCCACGTCACCACAAATGCAAGATTTCATTCTTTTTGATGGCCGAGTAATAGTCCATTACACACACACACACACACACACACACACACCCCACATCTTCTTATCCATTCATCAGTCAATGGGCACTTGGGCTCTGTCCATAGTTTGACTATTGTTGAGCAATAAATTCTTAGTGACCAATAATTGCTGTTTAAATCAAGCCCAATGATAGATTTACAGGAGAGCCAGCAGGGGAAGGCGAGAGGTCTTATTTGGTCCCCATCGCCCCTTCCAAACCACGTCTGATTCCTCCCCTCTCGCCCTCACTGTACCCAGTGCCTTCCAGCTCATTCCATCCAGCGCTCTGACCTGCCCCCTACCTCCCTGCAGACACTTCCGGGTCTGTCTCCCCCTGTTCATGACGGAGTTGGGCCCCTGGCTCTCTGTCTTCCTCTCCACCCATGCTCCAGCCCTCACTCTTGCCGACTTCAGTATCTAATCATCTGGTGCCGGCCTTGCCGTTCCTTAACCTCCTGTCCTTCGCCCCAGCACAGCCCCTTGGCATCATCATGGTCTAGACCTAGCACACCTGGTAAATTTACCTTTGCCGGAAGCTTCATTTCAAGCACCTTGCTCTCCTTCTGACCTACTGTCTCTGGAATCCACTTCAATAACCCTTTGACGTCAGTCCTCCAGTTCTCCTCCTTCGTTCCATTTTCAATATCCCGTCCCCGCCCTGCATCTTTGCTTGCCTCCATTGCAATCGATTCTTTAAATGACTGTCACTTCCCTTCGCCCTTTGTCCCTCTATCATATCTGGCTGGCAAAACTACAGTCCTGCTTGGACCCACCTCCTAGCTTTCCTTGCACCTGCTCCCGGCCACCTGAGTGTTGCTACACGAGAGTGCACGCAGACTCTGGGTGACACGTTCAGCTTAGAAGTCATCCCCACAAGCCGAACCGAGTAAACTACACCACATGGCAAGACCATTTTTTCTTGAGTAGGTTTGCTTTTCTCTTCTCTGGGACAGCAGTTTTATTATCTGGAGCTGCTTCTCCCTCCAGGTCACGGGATGACCAGATGTACGTTCAGAAGTTGTGCTCAGTGAGGGGCTGCACGTCTGTTCCCTTCCTGCTGTTCTCAGGGCCATCCCTGAGTGTCACTGTCTTGGCGGCAGGCCATTTGGGGCATGAACCAACCCACTGAGCTGACTGATTGATGATCCAGGACCCGTTCTTCCTTCCCCCATAGCCCACCGTCGGGAGCCCTCCCCAGGAGGCCATGGTTGTGAGCTGTTGTCTTAGTGCTGCAGAGGTGACTTGGCGTGTGTCCTGTGTGTAAACTTACTTGTGCCTCTAGACCTATGCAGGCCAGCTTCCGCTGCACTGTTCCCATGGTGCACGGCTGTTGTGCCCGCTCCGCCCAATGGCTTGGGGGAGGGGTGCCAGCACCCAGATCCTAATGGCAGGTTTGGTCCTTCAGTGACTCACATCCAACGCACGCTCTCACCTAGGACCCAGCGGCATGCCACGATCTGCTTTTCAAATGGAGACTAGTTCTCTGCTGTGGATGGCATGGCCTTGTTCCAGATCCCCGGGAGCGGTGCTGGACTCTCTGACCTCAGATGAACTCCTTAACTGCCATGAAATCCTCTGGCACCTTGGAATTTGCTGGGTCATGTGGCCCTAGTGGTGAGGCTGCTTGTATCATAATCCAGAACCCAGGGCAGAATTCTCTTTGCTCTGGGTTCTGGCGAGGAAGCCCGGGCAGCTGGAAGTCAGGCTGTCTTGTAGGAGCATGGAAAGGCCCAGAAGGCACAGGGACAAGGGAGGATGGGAGGAGAGGGACCAGATCCGGTTTACCTCGCTCCCCTCGCAATGATGGTGCTTTTCCCCACCATGTCTGTTTTGATCATCTCTTTTTCCCTCTGAGGATGGAATTTATCTTTTAGTTCTGCCTCTGAGAACGTCATTCCATACGTGCATGGCCTTCAAACTAAACGTGCTTCCGTTCGCTGCCTGCCAGGACATAGAGGTAGCTCGTTCATTGCAAGATATTCTTTTAAATATTGATTGGCTTGCACGGGGGAGTTTAGAATTCCTCTGTTAGCACGTAGGAATGTCAGGTTAACATTCTGTCACCTACCATTGCTTTCAAGTGCCCAGGCCTGCGCTCTCCAGTAGAAATACAAGGCGAGCCACGTATGTTACTTTACATTTTCTTTCTTTTTTTTTTTTTTTTAAAGATTTTATTTATTTATTCAACAGAGAGAGAGACAACCAGAGACAGAGGGAACACAAGCAGGGGGAGTGGGAGAGGAAGAAGCAGGCTCATAGCAGAGGAGCCTGATGTGGGGCTCGATCCCACAACGCCGGGATCACGCCCTGAGCCGAAGGCAGACGCCCAATCGCTGTGCCACCCAGGCNCACCCAGGTGCCCCTACTTTACATTTTCTAGTAGCCACATTACAAAAGGAAAAAAAGAAATGGGCAAAATTAATATTAATAATACATTTTGTTTAATCCAAAATATCTGAAATATTTTCAACACGAGGCCCAGCCACACGTCGAGTGTCGACAGTCGCAGCGGGGTGAGTGGGCATCATGTCGGAGTGCTCTGATCCAGACGCAGCCCCGGGAATGCCTCACCTTCACCGCAAACTTGAGCGGTTACAAGATGTTCCACTTGCCTTATCTAGATTATTCCTTGAGAGAGAGAGCAAGAGAGAGAGGCAGCAAGAGAGAGAGGGCAGTTTTATCACCTCCATGCTGCTCAGAGAAGGGAGCTGATTGGCCCAAGATAACCCGTCGTCAGAAAGTAGCCGAGGTGGGACCGTGGCCAGCTGTTTGGACTCCAGTTCTGTCTCGAATACAGCAGTGGTTCCCAAACTTGTCTGCACACTCACATCCCTTGCGGATGTTTTAACATTTCTGAAGCCCAGCCACACCCCCAGGGTGTTAAACCACAACATCTGGGGTGGGACTCGGGGGTGAGGAGCTGGGAAAGCTCCCTGTGGTCTGGGCGCGTGGCCGTGGGTGGAGGGCGCCGGGGTGCCACTGCCGCCCTCGAAGTGTGGCCCACAAACCAGCAGTGTGGGCATCAGCCGTGCCTTATCTCGGATGGCGGCCAGGCCTGCTGACGCAGAACCCCACAGAGGAGCCCAGCTCACGCTCCAGGCCGAGAAGCATCTGACGGAAAACATGCAATTCTGCGTTTACATGGGAGAAAACACAGTCCGGGACATTTCCANAGGGCGCCGGGGTGCCACTGCCGCCCTCGAAGTGTGGCCCACAAACCAGCAGTGTGGGCATCAGCCGTGCCTCATCTCGGATGGCGGCCAGGCCTGCTGACTCAGAACCCCACAGAGGAGCCCAGCTCACGCTTCAGGCCGAGAAGCATCTGACGGAAAACATGCAATTCTGCCTTTACATGGGAGAAAACACAGTCCGGGCATTTCCGCGATGCAGGTTTATTGAGCACGGCAGTAGCTGGTGGCCTTTGGGTTTTCATTAAATTAATATGTGACTCATGCTGCTTTCTCGGTGTTATTAGGACTTTATTTCTGAACCATCATCATGAACTCCCTCTCCACGGCACAGACGACTTGATTTGAAAGAAACCTAGAGAAACTGCCTGAAATGTCTCTCTGTCCATTTCTCTCAGGCTTTAAGTGGCGTTGAACCTTTGTTTAATAACAGTAAACTCTGCTTTCTCATTCAGCCAGCAGATGTATGAGAACTGACTGTGCGGGTGATGTGGGAGGGTAAAGTCAGGGAGAAAAGCTACCGACGGGCTCCTGTTTACGGGGATAGCCGTGGAACGACAGACAAGGTGACTCATGACCCTGGAATCCAGGGCCCTGGGATTCACGGGGGGGAGAGGTCTTCCTGCTCTGGGGTGACAGAAGCTCTCATTAAGGAGGCGCTGGGGGATTTGGACGTTCACGGGTGGAGGGAATGTGCCTTTACAGGAGACATTCGCCGGCACAGCTGCAATCAGTCGGGGAACGCAGATGTGTCTTGGGACGCTCAGCTGCAGGGACAGAAACCCCACTTGACCTGGTGAAGGCAAGAAGAGCCGTTTTCGGCTCATGGCATCTAGGGGTTGGACCTCCAAACAGTGAAGAGGCCTCTGGAACATCAAGAACCACACACGCCAAAACTACCAGGACTCTTTCTCTCTGTTTCTTCAGGCCAGTTCCATACTGTCTTATATCAAACTGGCTTCAAGCACAGTAGCAACATGACTGCAAGCAATTCCCGTATTTTATATACATCCTACACCTTCTAGTACGAGAGAGCGAAACCCCAGGTGTCTGGAACTCAAGCCAAAATATTAGGAGAGGAGAGGACGTAGATGCAGATAGGATAGAAACAAGACTGGCCGTGAGTCGGCCCTTGCTGAAGCCGCATATTAAGCTCACGGGGTTCGTTATGCGATGTGGTCCTACTTTTACATACGTTGGAAATTTTCTTTAAATTAAAAAAAAAAAATCCCCAGGCAAGAATCATGTTCACTTGTCTTCATCCAACCTTGGGTCAAGCAAGAGTGAACAGGACACGTGGTGATGTGAGGACTTGGTGGCTCTGGTGAGAACCTCATGTCTGGGACTATGGGGCCGACAAAAGGGGGTTCCATCTCCAGGGAAAGGGATGGAGGGGTCCCAGGCAGAAGCCCCCCACTCCATGCTGACGTCTGACGTTCTGTTACCTGCTTCTCTCCCCTGGGCTCTGGACCCACACTTCGAGGATCGGCACTGCCCCGGCCGGATGTCCCGTGGACACCTGTACCCCGATGTGCTCAAAATCAACCTCAGCCATGTGCCGGTCCTGAGGGTCTTCTCCTCCTCCACTGAGATGCTCCAGCCAGAAATTTCTGAGTTGTAGTCAACCAACCTTGCTTCCCCACCCCGGACTCATCTCTCAGCTTTGTGGATCCTGCCTCTGACATATTATCTACCTCACCTCGTCCTCCTTATTCCCTGCTCCACGGCCCTGATTCAGAATTCTCCCAGTCTCTCCCACTCCAGAGCCCACACTGGCTCGCGCAACCCCTCACAGCCGCCCACGGCACCAACGTAATGACTTTGCTCTGTGCTTCGATGTTGCCTAACGACCCTAAGGCATCACGGCCATTTAAAATCTGGTCTTACGCTGCTTCTAAAGCTCCTTGCCATTTGCACCGTTGTACGTATCTACACGTACGTACACTTACTCTTTTGCACTTCCACACACGCCCCCTCTTCATTTATGAACATGTTGGCCAAATTCGACAAGCTTGAGCTGAAAACCCACCTCCTTGATAAGAAACCTCCTCTGACTTCTCCAGCGGTACTCCCCGTCCCACAGGCTGTCTCAGACCCTCCCAGGGTGGCCCTTCCAATACCACACAGCAGTGACCTTTCCACGTTTGTGCCCTCCTACCCCCACGCAGAGACCTACTTTCAGTTCTGACGAGCGGATCCCTAGTTCGTGATGAGTCGGTATGCTAATACACTGGCAAACCACAGTACAGAACCGGCTCTTGATTACAGGGACTCCCAAAACTCTAGTTCAGCCGCCTGTCGATGATAAGACCGTTCAGTCGGCTCCAGTGAAAGGGAACTGTCTCCTGACACAACCCACTCCACTTGTGAGCTCCTGCAAGGTCCTTCCCTCCACTGACCCTTCAATGCTGCTCTCTGCACCTCTGGCCGGGAGCCCGAGCTCTAGTCCTTACCACCTCCTGGAGCACTACCAGACTTCACCTGTCAGCTCTTCTGTGCCTCGGGCGAAGTGTCCAATGATCTTTCGAGAGTCCTCAGAAGGCAGGGTTAGAGTCGAGAAGCCTCTGAGCCTGGGTCAGCCCGTCTCCATCTCTGGGTCTGTGGCTGTGGAGTTGCACGCAACACTCAGGTGTGGTTGGCTTGGGAACGGGACATCAGCAAAGCGTGAGAAGACTCGTGGGTGGTGCGGAGGGCATTCGCGATGCTGTGTCACGTGGTCTAGCTTTTCACCGCTATGCTTGGCAATGCACGATGAAGAACAGAGGAGACGGGTTTGTATTTATCTAGGACTGGGGATTGGCGGTAAGAGGAGGGTGGCAAGGAGAGAACCACTCTGGAAATGCCTTCCTCCCAATCATACCATCTTGCTCCCACCATTGTCTCAGTCCCTTCGTTCCTTGAAGCCTGGGGCATCTAAAGCAGATTTGTTCATTTTCTGCTCTACGTTATCGAGTCTATTGATCTGTTGTTTTTTAAAACAAAATGTGTCTTTATTTTTTTTCTTCCTTTTTTTAAATTAACATGTAATGTATTATTGGTTTCAGAGGTACAGGCCTGTGATTCATTAGTCTTACATAACACCCAGTGCTCATTACATCACATGTCCTCCTTAATGCTCGTCACCCGGTTACCCCCCCCCAGCAACACTCAGTTTGTTTCCTATGATTAAAAGTCTCTTATGGTTTGTCTCCCTCTCTGATTTCGTCTTGTTTTATTTTTTCCCTCTCTTCCGCTATGATCCTCTGTTTTGTTTCTTAAATTCCACTTATGAGTGAGATCATATGATAATTGTCTTTCTCTGATTGACTTATTTTGCTTAGCGTAATACCTCCAGATGTCCATCGATAGACGAATGGATAAAGAAGATGTGGTTCATACACAGAATAGAATATTATTCAGTCATCGAAAACTGAAATCTTGCCATTTGCAATGATGTGGATGGAACTAGAGAGTACTGATCCATTTCTTTAAAATATCTTTTCTCCTTATTTGATACAGCAAAGAGCAAGGCATTTTTCACATTATTTTCTGAAGAATATGGTCTTAAAACTTGATAGATTAATGATTCTTTTAATAGAGATTACATGAAAGAACAAAATAAACCTTATGTCGTTAGTTTTTCAAAATAAAGTGGAGTTTCTAAGTCATCCGTGATCGGGGTTCTGTAAACACGTGAGAATCAGACTCCAAGGCCAGGTACCCTGAAGGAAGGGACTGGTCCCTTCACGGGTCTCTACTCTTAGTTTGGGGGTGAAAGTGGGGATCAGGTAGGAGGATGTGTGAAACTCTCCCTACCTCAATGGATGGTCTCAAAGGGGAAGAATAGTTGGAATTAGAGCCGGAGTTATTTGGTAGCCATAAAGAAGAAATTTTGGGGCGCCTGGGTGGCACAGCGGTTAAGCGCCTGCCTTCAGCTCAGGGCGTGATCCCGGCATTCTGGGATCGAGCCCCACATCAGGCTCCTCTACTATGAGCCTGCTTCTTCCTCTCCCACTCCCCCTGCTTGTGTTCCCTCTCTCGCTGGCTGTCTCTATCTCTGTCGAATAAATAAATAAAATCTTTAAAAAAAAAAAAAAGAAATTCTGATTGTCAGAGTCTCTAAATAACACTACAACCAAGCCCAACACCAGCATTCTTTGAAACAGCCCCCTGCCGCTCGACTAAGGAAGGAACGCCCCTTGGGAGGATTAGGATGGATGTTGATGGCCTGGAGGCAGCGTGACCTGATCAGCCAGGCTTTAGGCTGGATTTAGAAGAAGAGGGAGACAGACACCCAGACGGGTCTGGGAAGCCAGCTGGTGTGGAGGACAGGTTTGGCTCACACAGGAGGAGCCCCCAGCCCCTGGGAAAGGTGGCTATGAAGGATGTATGAGCCTGGGCTGTCTGCACAGTAACGCACAGTTCTCCACTAACAACGTGGACTTGAGGTCATGATAGAGCGTAGTAAATGCAGGCTTGTGAGGATAGGGTGACTTGGTGTGATAACGCAAGGTAGGGATACAGCGATTAAAAAAGGCAAACTTTTTTTTTAAATGACCAGTTAGAAGGGAAAGTGGAATAGGGCTCCAGGTGCATAGTGCACAACATGGATTGAGGGCGAGGCCCAAGGTCCTGGGGACGTGAAGATGTCTGAGACAAACATGATTCTTGCCCTCATGGAGCCTACAGTCTAGTGGGGAGAGTGTAGTAAGTATTGAGAGAAGGTTCTTGTGAGCTAGGGAGTGATTAACGATGAAGTTGGGGAGATAAGGGGCTCGGAGGCCATATGAAGGAATTTAGACCTTATCTGGTATCGAGGGACATGATTGAAGGATTTTATGTTTTATAATTGAAGCAGGGACATCATGGTCAAATTTAATGGGCATCAAGAATTAAGTTTCCAGAGACTGGAAACTAAGACAGAAATCTAGGCAAGAAAGGATCATAATTAGATTAAGGTGGGAATGGATTCAATGACAGGAATTAGAGCTGGCAAAACCCACGTCAACTGGAAAAAAATCTAAGATAATAGCAAAACTGTGGGCTCTGGCTTCTGGACAGTGAGTTTCCACTGAAGTGGGAACATGGGAGGGGGTTCTGGCTTGATGGGGTGGGGGTCAGGGAAGAAACTGAGTTCAGATGCGGACGTGCTGAGTAGAAGGGGCCGGGGAGCCCTTGGGGAAGCCTAGGAAGGGAGGAGGAGATGTGGGAAGAAAGGGGGCTGCTGTTCAAGACCTGGAAGTTGAGGTCATCCAGCGAGAGGCCCCTCATGAAATCCCGTGTGTGCACCTTGGTCTGTGGCACTGGGCGGGACCGGTGCCAGTGTCAGCACCAACCCTGTCCAGACTCGCTCCTCAACGACGTTGTTTTAAATAAATAGATTTACACGGGGGGTTCGGTGCTCCGGTGGTTCCAGTCTGCCCAATTAAGAACATAACTGCCTTATGTGGGACTTGGCAACACATCAAGATCTGAATGGAGCACGGGGAGCTCTAATAACACATCCACAAAAGGTAATGTTATTAAACACTGAAGTCCTTATTGATTTAGGAATTGTTGACCTTAAAAGTGTATATCCCTCATCTCTGATGTTTATATTTCTTTTGCATCTATCCAGGCTGAAGGAAAACTTTTCCTGGACCCTTACACTCAGATGGATTTGTAGAGGACCCAGTGTCTCAGAACTGCCGATCCATGGCTGAGGTCACATGCCAGAAAGACAGACAAACCGTGCTCAGGTCAAGAAGTCCTCTTGACTTGTCAAAACTCGTAAGAATGCATCTCACTGTCTCCTGGGTTTAAGCTGTATCTCAGAAATTAGTGAGATGCAAATTATGTGACCTGCCTGTTTGCATAAGTGGTCCCTGTCATGCTTCAGGGCAGATCTGACACAAGCATCCCATAATTACAGGATAGCTCTGGGGACTGGCTTCAATTAACCAAGCTGCTTCTCAGTTATCATTATATTATCCGTATTTATAGCATTTGACATTTTCACAGTGCTCTTTAATCATATTGCATGTGGGTTGCCTTAATCTAAATCTTTCAACATACTTGGGATACCAGATGTTCCTGTTCTCTGGATCTTCCAGATGGAGCAACAGAGCGTGGACCAGAGTTCCAATGACAGCACCTGAGAGTTACAGTCCCAGGTCACTTGGACAGGTTTGTGGTGGTTAAGCATTCAAACCAAGGCAAAGGTCCTCTGGGTAAGGTTGTGTAGGGTAATGGGACACTAAGTCTCTGGACTAATGGTGAAAACATACTGTCTTTAGTCAAAGTTCTGAGGACTGGACATGGCTAACCAGAGCAATGGAACGTCTGGAACCTGTATTCTTGGCGACCACCAGCACATCAAGCCAAGAGCTGTCACAAGGCTTCTGATCTCTTATACACTGAGCTAGCTCTGGCGTTTTTGGTCCTTTCTCCCCTGGGTCCAAGAGCTCTTTAGTCTGTCCTGGGTCTCCCACATCTCCCGACTGGACAGTGGAGCTTAGAGCAGGGAAGAGAGGGTTGTCCGTATCTGAAATACGAACGTAGGGTTCCACCATCTTCTCCTGCTTATCCCCCCCACAGCTTGAGCACGGACCCTGACTGCAGAGTCTGACAAAATTTTGTTCACAAATGGATACAATTACCACTCTGACTTGCAGCAGCAGTACTGGTGCGGGTCCCAACAACTTTTGTGGTCACGTCCAGCTCAACGGGCATAGCGATGCATGTAGATACCTGATGTTCTCTGCCCAGCCATCCCCCGAATCTGTGGCAGAATCCATGGAAGGGATACCCCTCTGCCTTTCCATACATGACTGGAGACATAGTTGCCCCCCTCAAGTCTCCCAAGATTTCCTTCTTTCATTGTAATGCGTCAGTCTCATCCCCAAGTTCGCAGATCTGGAAATTATTTGAATGCAGGGCTGGATTTGTTAGAAATATTTTTTGGCACTGCATATGAAACCAACCGAAGGTTATATCATGTGCTCTTTTTTTCTTCTCTTGATTTAATGGCGGACGCGATGCTTAGGTTTTGTTTTTTTAATTGGATGAGTAATTTCAAAGACGAAGAACCTGTCCCGAGATTTCCCTCATAAAGCTCAGGGTTTGATCAAGCACGACAGGCTGGTTTTGTAAATGTCATGACTCAGCAAAGTTCTTTCTCAATGAACATACGGTCACACATTGTCACATACTCCAAGGCAGCCTTTCAAACCTCAGCTTCCCGTGTTAGCCCTTCCAGCCCTTGTCCCCCACGCGTCCTCCCAGCAGAGAACCACGCAAGCAGCTGAAGAACCCCTCCACCTTCCCTACTTACCCTCTTCAGGTCTTCATCTTCCTGCTCTCATTTACGACCAACTTTGTGGGCGACCTGTTGTCTTTGGTCAATGCTGGTCCTCTCGTTGTGCTTTTGATTCTCTATTGTTCTCCCTCTCCTCTCGATTCGTCAGCCCTCCCCTCCGGACTCTTCAGTTTCTTCTCACTGTGTCCTCCCTCCCTGCCTGCAAAAAGACCAAGCCTTCCTTATCTTAGAAAAGAAACCCCCTTCTCCTGAAAACAAAATAGAGTCCTACATCTCATCTACTATTCACCATTGATTGCTCTAAACCACATTCCACACCCAGGTGTGATCCGGGCAGGGTTCCACCATAATTCATGATCACTCAGAAACTCAGAATGTGATCTGACTTGGAAATAGAGTCTTTGAAGAATTAATTAGTTAAGGATCTCTAGATAAAATCATCATGAATTTAAGGTTGGGTCGACAGCGGGCTCTGACTCTCTTCACCTCCCATTGGTGTGTGGTGATGGCCTCCCACCCGCTCTGCCTTCATCCTCCCCGTCCGACCCATCGTTCACACTGCCGCTCCTGGTACATTTCGAAAACATATGTTACTCTCTGTTGGAAAGTCCCAGATGGTTCCCCACTGTCTGGCCCTGACATTTTTCAATTCCTCCATAATTTAGTCCCAATATGTATAATCTGATTTATGTTATACCTCTTAACCCCACCTGAGTACCCCCCTGGAGCAGCCTTTCCCAACCTTTGTGCCACTATTGTCTCCCTCCCCAAGCCTTTTTAGACATTTTTGTTTCCTAATTATCTCATCCCAGGAAATTTTAATAACACAAATAATAACATATATGTGTCATGTTCTGGACCCCTTTGGAGAGCCACAAATCACTGGGATATCTAAAATAGTTTTGCCCCAAAAGCCAATTTTCACACATCCTTGGAGGTGATCTCACTCCACGTCCAGAACTAAGAATGTATCAGCGAGTGTGAATCAGAATCAGAATCGGATTTCTTCCCTGAGATGCACGAGCTGTGTGACTACTGAGAAGTCGTTCAAATCCTCTGGATATCAGAGATCCCCACGCAGGCAGTGAGGCCTTCCACAAACGCACCTCACTCACCAGCTTCCCTTCTGTCCATTCCTGTCTCCCTTCCGTCCCTTTCCCGGGGGCCGATGCCAAGAGCACTGCCTGGTAAACTTCCTGCAGGCTTATCTCTCTCTCAGAGACAGAGTGTGCTTCCTGGGGACAGCGACCGGACGATGTCCTATTTACTGCCTGGCACAGAGGGGTGCCCCGCAAATGGGAATTCTCTCCCTCCAGATTCTGGCCCCTGTCCTTCTTGCCACTTCCACGGCCTGTCCCTACACGCTCTGGATACTCTTTTGCTCAAGAGTCACCGTCTTGGAGCCTTTCCCCGGGGTGGAGTGCGAGCACGCCCTGGGCGCCCCCCAGCCTTTCCTGTTGGCCTGCATCCGCGCTTCCCCCGTGCTGGCGCGGACCAGGAACAGCATGGTTGCTGAGTGAACAGACACGTTCTGCCTGCCTCACAGGATGTTCCCTGTGGTCAGAAGCTGGGTCCACCCTCCTGGTGCCTGTTCCAGATGACAGAACGTTCATCGTCTCTGGGTTCCAGGCCCTGCCCCAGAGCTCTCTCTCCTGTCCCATATAAACCCATTTTTCTTCGCAGCACCAAGCTCCAGTTTGGTGAGAGACCACGACAGGGGAGGCTTCGAATGCTTAGACTTTGTACTTAGCTGGTGGCCAGCTACTTCCAATGCTTGGGGAAAACGGCAGGATGAAGAATAAGAAGGTAGCATTAGATTTGGCCAGTAGACAGTCGTGAGCAGTGGGCTGCCAGAGGCCGTGGCAGGGACTCCCAACTGAAACTGGAATTTCCTGGGTCCTGGATCCTGCCCCCAGAGATTGTGACTTATCACTCTGGAGTGTGAGCTGGGCTCTGCAAGTTTGAAGAAATACTCAGTGAGTTTTAATGTGCAGACAAGTCTGAGAACCGCCCGTCTCTGGGGTTATTGACTATCGGCAAAGTGGCGGTAGTAAGTAGAGACCACTCTTTCCGAAAGCTTGGCAGTGAAGGGATACATATGCCCAGAAGCTTGAGGGATAGGAGGGTGCCAGGAAGGTGCCATTTGTCTATTTGTTTTCAAGGTGGGGAAACTTGGAAATCCTTGTCAGCTAAAGAAAAGAATTCAGGGCACAGTAGAGATGAAAGCTGATGGAGTGAGAAGTTTCTCAAATAATCCGGGAGGGATGGGTCGGTGGCAGTAGTGGAGGAATCTATTTTAGGAGGAGAAACACACGTATTCTTTGTACTGCATTCTTTGCTTAGAATGACCCCTTGTTCCTTCAAAGCCCAGCTCAGAGCAGGAGCGAATTATTCGGTATTCTTGGAGCACTTTCTGCATTTCTGCTGTCATTGTTATAAGAAGGCTTATATAAGATCCATGAGAGTCATTTCTGTAGGAATTTTTCTCCCTGACGGCAAGACTGTCCTCATTCGACTTTGTGATCTCTTTGTAAGTCCCGTGCAGTTCCTGGAAAATACTATATTTGTTTAGATGAATTACACCTTACCTTTTTTAAACTTTTTTTTTAAAAGATTTTATTTATTCAACAGAGAGATAGAGACAGCCAGCGAGAGAGGGAACACAAGCAGGGGGAGTGGGAGAGGAAGAAGCAGGCTCATAGCAGAAGAGCCTGATGTGGGGCTCGATCCCATAACGCCAGGATCACGCCCTGAGCTGAAGGCAGACGCTTTACCGCTGTGCCACTCAGGCGCCCCTACACCTTACCTTTTTACAGAAATGATTTAAGAAAGTTTACGGGGATGTGGAAATTTTAATTTAGCATAAAAGTGGGGGTTTAAAAGGGAAGAGGAAAAAATCCTGAGAGGTCACAAAATAGAATAAAAAACAAACCATACTTGCAAAAGATCACCTACATGTCAGCCTTGAAAAGGGCAGCGTGTGGCTCTGAGTTTTCTGGTCCAGCCAATGAAAAAGGATCAAATCTGGACTGTAAAACTCACAGTGGTCATTGGAAGTGAGTGGATAACAGAGGGACGATAGTCACTCAAGTCTTCTTGGCATCAAGCTTCAAAGCAAACTTCTTCCAATGGGTTCTAATAAAGACGACTTTCCATGGCATGATGAAAAACGTTTTTGTTCCCGTTATCTAGTGCATGTAGTAAATTGCTCTGAAGCTTGGCGGCCAAGACGATTTATCATCTCTCATTGTTCTCCTGGGTTGATGGGCTTAGCTATGTGGTTTCCGCGTGGGGTCCTCCTAAGTTTGAGTCAGCTGGTGGCCGAGGCTGACAGCATCTGAAGGCTTCTGCTCTCACCGATCGGCCTGGGATGGTTGGAGGGGCGGCGGGGGGCGGGGGAGGTCTGAGGTCTGTCCACGCAAAGAGCAGAAGCTTCCTCACAGCATGGCAGCCGGCTTTCCCCAAAGGAAACGGATCAAGACAGACAGAAGCTGGGAGGCTTCTTGGACTCCAACCTGGTAAGTCTCAGAATCACGTCTACCCTGTTCTGCTCCTCAGAGCACGTGCAGGCGAAACCAAATTCAAGGGGCTGGAGGGACAGAACGCGTCTCGGGCTGGGAAGCCGGAGCTGGTGATTAAGAAGGTGCAGACTATGGGGGCGGAAGGAGGCCCAGGCCACCTCCACCGGTCAGCGCTCCCAGCTCTGTGTGCGGACGTGAAGACCAGGGTCCTTTTGATTGAAGTCGCAGTTTCAGTATGCGCACGCAAAGGAAGTCGAGTCACAAGACTTATCACTCGAGAAGCCCAGGAAGGGGGGAGGGTACGGCGGTGTCGGACGGGCTGGAGTTCAAGCCTGCGCAAGGGTTTGCCTTTGTAACCTTTGAGCTCTTACCAGTTTACAACGTACTTTTTCCTAAGAGGTATGGTCACTCCTCTTTCTGAACTAGAGCTCAGGGAAGTAATCTGCCCAAGGTGGCAACACCCGGACTCCAATCCCCATCCGTCCCACGCGCAATCCTGGGCTGCTATTCCATTGAACCAAGCTGCCTCTCACCCCACTGCACTTAACCATAGACAAGCAGTTTTTAAAAAGGACGAGATCTGGATATCCCAGCTCTACTGATTTGAACAGCTGCTCGATAACGTTTTGTTAAATATTTGATCTAACCAGGGATGGGACCCGGCAAAGTGGGCCCAGCAGAGGGACAACAAGGATGGTGGGGGGTGCGTATGAAGGTGCCAACAAGAAAATGATTGCCACGAGTTACCGTCCATTAGGCCATTCTGGGAGGTCTGAGGGAGGAAGGGGTGGGCAACGAGAGAATGTGGGAGAGGTTCAGCGGGCGGGAAGGAAAGGGGCAGAAGAAGAGGAACTTCACCCTCCAGCAATGACAGAGTGCCACGCGATGCCAAGGTCCAGGGGGTGACATCGTTTGTGAGTAGGTGAGTAGAGAAGCAGGAAGAGTCAGTAGACATGAGTCAACAGAGGACTGTGAGTCCAGGTTCTTGGTCCGGAGTGCTGTCCCTGTCACTGAGCCCCAGCTTCATCATCAGGGAAAGGAAGTCAGAGAAGGATGGAGAGGGAGGGAGGGAGGCAGTGCAAGAAACAGCATAGACAGGGGCGCCTGGGTGGCA
>NC_048226.1:1755030-1756656 GCF_002007445.2 Ailuropoda melanoleuca
TTTTTTTTTTCTTTAAAGGCATGTGAAAAACTGTTCTGAATCTTCTCGGGAGGCCCTAATTAGATTGTAAGGTACTGGCGAGAAGGGACTGTCTTACTCATCTCTAACTGTTGTGCAAAAAAGTATTGGGTGCTGTGAGCATAAAAAGCATTACCTACATATACACAGGAACTGAATGCAAGAAACAAACTACACATCCAGGCAAAGTACACAGAAGTGTCCTTGAGGTATAAACCTTTTTAAAGAAGGGAACCCCATCCTGTGAAGCTAAAATTCTGGTTTTAGGTAAAACTTCACCAAGTGTGAGAAACTTTAACAGAGACTAAGAAATACTTTGCAGGATTTACCAACCAAGTTTTCTCCAAGTTTTTGTATCATTCAAAAACGTCCAAAATTACTTCAGCAAGAAATGGTCTTTTAAAACCAGGTCTTGAAGGGTACTGTAATCTGAATAGCAAATTCATCTGGATGAGGGGTGCTCAAAAACACTCTTTTAAAAGCCACAACAAAAGTGACAATTCTCAGGACATCTGTTAGGACAACGGGTCCAGCCTGGCCATGCTGCCAACTTCCAGGTCTCTAACCGTCCTGCTGGCAGTATTGGAAGGGGATCCTCTGTAAGTTCCTGAAAGGACGCTCAGCGGCCAAATCAGGAGGCAAAACGGAAATACCGAAGGCTCCGTGGCCTTGGTGGCAGGGCACGCTGTTTCAGGCATTGAGAGTTATGTTTGAAAAAAAAAAAATTCATTTAAAGGTAAATGCCAGCATTACAGTGGATTTAAGTCATGGTAAGAAATCTTTCATGATGAGGACCACTTAAAAATCTTGGACCCAAGACAAAAGTCTAAAGAAACTAGCCCACCTAGAAAATCCGCCGCACGCGGGACCAGAACTGACAACATCACACGGTCCGCGGGTTCGTGTGGAGCGACCCTGGCTGACTCCTACAGACACAGGGACACCCCAAAGGCCCAATCATGCCCCTAGGAAGGTAACACGGTTGTTCCCTATGCAGAAACAACCTACTGTAATGGGACACACGGCAATGACTGCTCTGATCCCCAACAGCCGACCCCTTAGGTGCTGAGACGTGAGGGAGAGGCAGTTCACAAACACACCAAAGCCGGATATTTCAGGTACGTGTCCATGCTCCTTCCCATTAATGTTCCTTTCAGTAGATTCCCTCCATCCACGACCGAACCTGGATTTAGAGAAGGGAGAGAGGCGTGAGGGGAACAGCTCGATGCGGGAGGATGCCCTCGCCACTTGCACTGTCCCTTCCGGGGATCGGCCCAGCTGCCCAGTACAGACCCCGAAGGAGGCAGGGGCGTCCCGGGGACGTGCGGCTCCTTTGGGCCCCTGTGCGTCCCGGGACGGGCGCGCGCTCTCGTGGCCGAGCAGGTGCCCGCGCCCCCTCCAGGCTCCCCCATGGGGTCGGCCCAGCTGCCCGCGAGCAGACCCCGGAGCGGGGGCGTCCCGGGAACCTGCGGTTTCTCTGGGCTCCCGGGCGTCCCGAGGACGGGCGCGCGCTCCCCAGGCCCGGCAGGTGCCCGCGGCCGCGGAGGGAGGGGGCGGCGGGGAGCCCCGCCCAGGTGCCGGGCCCCGCGCCGAGTCCCCGCGGGGGCG